>NC_022033.1:1487566-1489575 GCF_000317375.1 Microtus ochrogaster | reverse complement strand
CAGCCTTCCAGTCTCGGGGTCCTTGGGCCAGCTGGAGGCAGTGGTCACCGTGTTTGGCCTTTGCTCTGACGGTGTGAAGCTGTGTCCAGGGGAAGAATGCTTGGGGTCAGCCTGAGAGAGCAGGCGGGCTGGCATCTCTTGGCCAGGCCTGCATTCCACAGTGTAAAGGGATTCAGACATGTTCCCAGTGTTCCTCACACCTCTTGAGAGCCAGCTCTAAGAGATCATTTTCTCTCTCTTAGGGGATTGCGTGTGTGTGGGAACTGGATTATCTTTGGTGGTGTAAGAGGTGTTGGTGACTTGACCACTGAGGAAAGCAAGGGTCTCCATGGGGTAAGGGACTCCCTTCCATACCGTCTAGTGCTGTTAGACCATAAACCCTATTTGTGTGTTGACACTGAAGAAAATGAAAATGACAACTTATCAAGAGTAATAAGGGAACACTCATCGTAACAGTGACAGCTCTGGGAGCAGACGGTCCTCTCTGGTCAGGGACCAGATCCTAACCAGGGTCTGAATGTAAAGAATGTCTTCCTCCGGTTTCCATGGACTCAGCCCTCCGACTAAACAAAAGAAATGTAGGTGGCCTGGGTTGGTCCCCAGTGTGCCTGGATCATGAAGCTTCAGGGTGTGTTGCTCACTGTGGGAAAAGCCCTTCTTCAAGCCAGAGCCAGGGGATTTGGATTTCATGTGTTGGGCGGTGCCGTATACACGTAGTGCTTGATCCCACAGCCGTCCCCAAGAAATCCAGCCACTGGTCCCCAGTGACCCACGTGGCAGTGGCTATGACAGAGACGTTTGGTGCTCCAACTGTGTCATTAGCCACTGTCTAGGAGTCTATGTTGTTGGGGGGACCCCTTCCTGGTTGGCACAGCTCCTAGGACACCAGTGAGGTTTGGCTTTTGAGAGGAACCCAAGCCACAGGCCCAGAGGTGGGGTCAAGCCAGCTCTTCCACTAGCTTCAGAATGCATGCTGGGACGGAATTACGCAGATGAGTCAAACCAGCAGGCAAACAGACCCCTAACTCCTCCCCACACTAGCAGGACAGGGGACCCTGGAGCCGGTTAGGCTAGAGGGTACAGGCTTCCAGCACCGAGTTTCAGGCTGTGACACACAGGGTCCCCGGGGTCGGAAAGAAGAGCCCGGCTTAGGGCTGTTAGCCAGGCCTGCCCACCACAACTAAGCTCCCCAGGTTGCAGCCCTAGCCACTGATTCCAAAGTTCTGTTATTGCCACGTGTGGCCCAGTGTTTCAGTGGGCGCTAACTGAGCAAGGATGTGATTATGGTCATGCATAGACTTTCTCCAGTTTCTGAGGTTGAGAGAGCTTAGCACATCTGTTTTTACCACCGTTTCAGGTGAAGTCATCTGCCCCACCCTGGCCTGGGACCCTCAGTGGAACATTCAGTGAGCTGGGGTGTGATCGGTGGAACATTCAGTGAGCTGGGGTGTGATCGGTGGAACATTCAGTGAGCTGGGGTGTGATCGGTGCAGCATCCAGTGAGCTGGGCTGTGATCAATCTTCACAGATTCATTTGTCCTCAACACAAAGGTCTAGACCTATTCCTTAGAGCTGGGGATGGGCCTGCAGCCAACCCATGGGGTAGACAGGCCTCAGGGGCTTGTGGTCCCTTAAATCAGGTACCCATGAGTCCCCATTATGTGTCTGGTCTTACATGGGGCCTGCAGGGACCACAGCGGGTGCAGAGCTTCAGAGGCCAGCAGCAAATGAAGTGAAGGAGAACTTTAGAGGGGATGAGGGCAGCTGTGTCCACAGCTCCAGCCCATCCCTGTCCCTCTGCTCTGTGCTTCTACCTTCCTAGCAAGACAGCCCTGGTTTCTGCACAGAGTGGGCTGTAACTCTAGAGGCTGTGAACTTGGTCCCTGTGGGCCAGGCAGGCAGTATCAAGGAAAGAACAGCCTGCCCAGGGCCTGCTGTGGCACTGTGATCCATTGGTGAGGCTGGTGTGGTATGAAGAACTGTGGCGTACAGGAGTGGATAGGGAGAGC
>NC_022033.1:1444282-1487254 GCF_000317375.1 Microtus ochrogaster | reverse complement strand
GGGGATGTTGGGAGCTAGCCCCTGGGTTCCAGCCCCTGCACCACTTGAGCTCTGTGTCCTGATCTGCAAATGGTGCTAGTGACTGGGCGGCTGAGCAGTTGGCATCATTTCTCTGGTCTTATTTCTCTTTCTTTTTCCTCCTGCCCCAGCCTTTGTCCTGTCCTGTCCCATTCTCTGTCTTTCCTTCCCAGGACACCCCAATCCCTAGCTTGCTCTTCTTGCCCCTCATGCCTGTTAATAGGAATCTTATTGCTCCCCTCCAGCACGCGCTCCTAGTGTGGACACTCCCTTGGGATCTCTAGACTGGATCCCTGTTTGCCCTTTCCCCGGGGCTGTGCTCTAGACCCTGAAGAAACCATACGTCCCCCATTTCTATGAGAATGTAACACATTCTGCCCCAGGTTCCCTAGGCCACTAGCCAAGAAGGTCTCCTCAGGACTGCAAGACTTGGGTGTCCTGTGGGACACCCTGCAGGGGACACAGGAGCTTCCTAGGGCAGCTGTACACTCAGCTGCCAAAGGAGGGGACATAGGGATCTAAGGATCCCTGGCCAGTGGACTGGCCCTCAGCTGCCAATGCCTGCTCAGGAGAGAGATGCCATTCCCAGCTCAGATCCCAACAGCTGTGCCCAAGGGTCCACTAATCACAGACACCAGGGTGGGGACAAGGCCACCCTGTTA
Organism: Microtus ochrogaster; assembly: GCF_000317375.1. Lineage (NCBI taxonomy): Eukaryota > Metazoa > Chordata > Mammalia > Rodentia > Cricetidae > Microtus > Microtus ochrogaster. Next base: position 1,486,574 of record NC_022033.1, on the reverse strand, counting down.
TTTCTTAGCTCATAGGTCTGCACTGAATTCTCCTTAATGTGTCTTGGACGCCCGCACATCCATGTTTCCGTTCCATGGTTCCTGAAGACCGTGTTCAAGGGTTGATTATATTGAAGACCCTGGGCTGGACCAAAAGAAGGCATTGGGTAGCTTCATGACTTTCAGGAGCCCATGGCCACGCCACAGTTGCTCTCAGTCACCTTAGAGTGTGCGTCTGCTGGCTTAACAAGGTTAGGACTCTTCTCAGTGATCCTAAAAAAGACCAAGCCCTCCAAAAATATTTGTACAAAGCACATGTCAGTCCTAAGAGGACCTCAGAGAAGGTGTGGCTGGGCTGTATGGTCATCATGTCCTTTTAGGGACTGCATGGTTCTGTTTGAAGTTTCTGGGTTCTCCTGAGGGTCTAGTATTTGGATCACAAGTACAGATTTTTTCTAGTTCTTCTCATCTGAGCCTGCAAAGCCAGGGAAGAAAGATTTTCCTGTTTAGGCCCAGGGCCTCTGTTGAGGGGGTGACGTTGGGGCCTGATGGGCATGTCAAATGCCAGTCTCAGGCCAGGTTCACTCAAAAGAACCAAAAGTTTCTGCCTCCCAGGCAGGCCCTGGTTTGTACTCATAGAAGCCTGAGCCTGGAGGACCCAGTCTGAGTCTTAAGGAAACAGGAGGTGGGGGATGGGGGCGCCATATCTGGGCTCCACCTGCTGTGGTTGCTCAAATGCTTCTGGGATCAAGGGTCCTAAGATAGCTGTCCTGGCCCCATCCCCAGCAGGAATGTCCCTGGGGGAGCTGGCAGCTTTGAGGAGGCCTGCCCTTGTGTGGGCAGGCCAGCTTCAACAGTGCTGTAGCTGAGTCACCCAGAAGGGGCTCAGCCACCTGCTCTCGAGGGCAGCCGCTTCGCCTTGTAGGGAGGATGTGAGGCCCAGCACATGTGACGCTTCTGGCCTGGGATGGCTCCCCGTTTCAGGGTCTCTGGCATGACCAGTGTGACCCCCCCTTCTATCTACTCACTCACTCACTCACCAAATATTCGGTGAGCCCTTCTAACAGCTTGGATACCCGGGAGTTAGTGTTGGGGGCTGAGATGTGTGTGGTTTAGTGACAGAGAGCTTACCTAGCATTCATGAGGCCTTGGATCATATCTTAAGCAACACACACACACACACACACACACACACACACACACACACTTACATATGTAACCGTCCTCCTATGCACATAGCCTGGGAAGGAAGGCAGAAAGGTACATACTCCCACATGTTCCAAGCAGCATGGCAGGGCAGAACATCAAAGTCCCCAGAGCCCTCATGAGAAAGTACCCACACGTGGGCAGGGAAGGCTTCCGGAACGCAGCCAGTTACACCAGGCTGGAAGGGGCATAGGTATTTGAGGGTGACTTGTTGTCTTTACACACAGTCTATCCAACCTTTGGACCCTGCCCACTGGGGTCCCCTCGGGGGTCTTGGTAAACAGACAGCTTGCCTCCTGTGTGAAGGCGGGGAAGGCTGGTCTGTCCTCCCTATCCCCATACCATCCCCTGTTCCATTTTCCACCCCCGGTGGCTGGAGCTGAACCACAAGCTTGTGTGGTGCTTAGAACATAACTACTTTGGATGCTGAACCCAGAGGAGCAAAGCCAGCTGGGGAATTGATCTTGGTGCCGGTTGGTGAGGCATTGCTGTCCCTAGGGGCAACACCTTAACAGTATCAATGGAGTGCTAAATGGTCCCATGCCTCTCACACAGGTCCCCAGTGTCTGCTGCCAAATCCATGCCTCTGAGATTCTCAGGAGCCTCGTGATGCAGCAGAGAGGTTCCAAAGGTTGTCCCCCTGTGGCTCAGCATCTCTAGGCAGTTCTGTATTCTCTCTGAACCTTGGGCCAAGGTCACAAGGTCCTCAACTCTACTTTACCAGGAGGGCCCTGAGGTTAGGGATTCACCTGGAGAGTCTCTCAGGTTCTGGACTGCAAGTCCCAGGCTCCTCCCCTCCATGGTATCAGAGCCTCAAGGATCCTTGGGGTCCCTGCTCCTGGCACAGCGTTGGCTTGGGGTAGAACACCTCAGGACCCAGGGCCCTCAGCTCACAGATAGACAGTACCATGTCCAAGCGCCCACTCACAGAGAAGGGTCTTCAGAACCCTATGAAACCCTGTGGGAAATCTGCCGACTTGTCCATCATACCTCTGGCTTAGCCCTGGGGCAAGGGACAAAATGGCACTCTTAGGAGTAACAGTGAGGGATGACAGGCTATGTGGCCCTAAGTCTCTGGCCAGGTGCCTCTCCTACCCTGCCTTTTCTCGAAAGCCCCTGGAACTGCATAGTGACTCATGGCATGCTGGGAAGGGTTCCTTATCCCCCCACCCCCACAGCTGGGTTCGGGTCTTGGGCTGAGGCAGGAATCAGGGAATCAGGTGCTAGTGAATTAACAATCTTTTTTTTTTCTTTCCCCGAAAAAAAATACCCGGAGGAAACCCGTTGTATTCTCTTAAAAAAGTAAGTCACTGAAGTTTATTTTTAGCTACTGCAGAATTTCATTGATTTTCTACAACAAGACCAAGATTCTCAATAAAAATAAGCTCAACGAGGAGACGCCTCTCAACCCATACACTCTTACCGTTCAGACAGGTGAGTTGTGAAAGTGTCTTGGATATTCTAAGAGAGACTTTAAAAATATATAGGGCTGGAGAGCTGGCTCAGTGGTTAAAGAGCACTGGCTGCTCTTCCAGAGGACCCAGGTTCAATACCCAGCACCCACATGGCAATTCACAACTGCCTGTGACTTCAGTTCTAGGGTATCCGAGACCCTCACATAGATATATATGCAAGGCAAAATACCAGTGATTATAAAATTAAAAAAAAAAACAGTAACAAAAATATATCCCTACCCAAACAATGGGAGAGCAAGTGCTCCCGTGGCTCCCACGTCCCCAGAAGACAGAGGCCCTAGGTTTGCTATACAGCAGGTAGGTTCAGCCATACAGCTGTACAGCAGGTAGGTTCAGCCTCTCGATTTGCTCCTGGACAATGGGCAAATTGAAGAGGAGCAAGCCTTTTTCCTGTGTGCTGGGGAGGGTCCTATCCATAGCTGGCTGAGCTACCGGCGGCAAGGCCCAGGAGGATCTATGAGACACAACTCAGGGTGCTCAGGCTTCTGGTGTGGGGAGGGCTCACGTGACCTCAGCAGAGGTGTTCTTTAAGAAGCAGGAGGACAATATGGTTTGTTGTAGCTGTTTTGTTCCCTGGGTTTTATTCAGATTTATCCTTTTTATAAGATGTGGCAGTCCCGACTAAATCACCGAGAGAAAGCACGAGCCAATTACACACTGAACTGGGCAGGAAATGCAGGGTAAAAATGAAGTTTCCTCCAGTGACTTGCAGCCTGCATTGTGCTGGGATACGAGACGGGAACCTCTGGTAGCAAGAAGGTGCTGCTCGGTCATGTCACCGCCACAGCTTCTCCCGGAATTCGGCAGGACCAAACTTCCGGCTGCCAAAGGCCAATGTCTCACTGGGTCTGGAAGTCGCCCTGGCCATCCCAGTGGAGAAGGGATGCCGGAGGTCAGGGGTCAGCTGAAGATCAAGCCATAAAAACAGAGAACTCCTAAGTCCTTTTACCCAGATCAAGGACCCTGGGGTGACCAGCCAAGCCCAGCTCTCTCTAAAGGCCCGGGAGCTGAGTAGTGGCTCAGGCTCATGACACACTGGGCATGCTCACCTGCCTGGGAGGGCACTGGATGCCTGGATTACTTCAGGGAGTTTGAGCGCCAGGTATGTCACCTGATGTCACCTGTCTGCACCCTCAGCTACCCCTGCCCAGAATGCTATAGAAGTTCTGATGATCAGTAGCTAAAGGGTTGTGTCTGACCCTTGACCCCCCCTACCTGAGCTCTCCTGAGCTGGGGGAGGTGGGCGTGGACTTGAGTTCCTCTGCGTGGATGAACCCTTGCTAACCCTAGGAGGCTGACTTCCAGTGGAGGAACGGACATCCTAACTCACCCAAACAACGTCAACAGCAACCTGCTAAGGAGGCTCTGAACGCAGTCAAGAGGACGAAGGGCCCTTTGCTGCAAGCGGTACCCCAAAGTGATTCCTAGAATCCGTGCTGTGCAGCCTGGTGATCAGAGAGGGGAGTGAGCAGACACAGACTCAGGGGCTGGAAGGGGTCACAAGGGAGGGCTTTATTCTGGACACAGCTGCAATGACAACACAGAGAACTCCTTTACACCATTGCTGAACTCTGAAAAATAGATTTTTTTTTCATATCACTTTTGATTGTAAACAAAAATTGCACATAAAGCATTGAGATTTCTGTCAACCCTGCTCTTTCTCAGTGCACAGCTCACCCCAGCTGGATGGGGTCCACGAGCTAAAGTTCACGGTCCCAGCACGGTCTCCCCGGGTGTACCTTGGGCAGACTCAGACAATGGAAAGATGACATGGGCACCGGACACCTAGAGCAGCCGTTCTCAACCTGCGGGTGGCGACCCCTTTGGGGTGGAATGACCCTTTCACAGGGGCCCTCTAAGATCACAGGAAAATATAGATATTTACATTACAGTTCATAGCAAAATTGCAGTTATAAAGTAATGATGAAAATAATTTTATGGTTGGGGTCACCACAACATGAGGAACTGTATTAAGGATCGCAGCATTAGGAGGTTGAGAACTACTGTCTAGGGAGTCTCCTTCATGCCCCCCAGGTTGATCCTTCTCCTGGGGACCACTGTTCTTTTTGTCTTTTTTTTTTCTTTCCAGTACTGGGGATCAAACTCAGGACTTTTGCACGTGTCAAGTCACTGAGCCATAACCTGTCACCGCTAGTTCTAGGGTGTTCCCTTTCGCAGGATGGGACAGCTGGAAGCATGCAGCATGCAGCCTTTCAGCCTTAGAAATATGCATTTAATTCTTCTGCATGTCTCTTCCTGACTTGCTCCTCATTGCTTTTTTTATTGTAAGGTTCCATTCCACTGCTTGGATGGCCCAGCGTTTGGTGGTCCCCTCACCTGCTGAGGGACAGCTTGGTATCTTTCCAGGTTTGGTGTGTGACAAAGCAAGCTGCTGCCAGCATCGTTCGCTTGGGTGACCTTTCCGTATGTTGGTGGCGTACTCAATCCTGAAGTCATGTGTTAACGTGTGGTCCTCCAATCTGCACGCGAAAAGTTCTAACTGCGAGACCTCAGGAAGTGACTTTCTTTAGACATAGGTTAGCTGAGGATAAGATCATGACGGAGTATGTCCAATGTGGCAGTCCTTGTGAGAAAGGGAGGTTGGCCACAGGCAGAGGCAGAGATAGGAGTGATACTCCTACACCCCCAAACACCTCCAAGAGAGCCATCAGCCACCTGGGGCTGCAGAAACCCAGAGTGGATAGAGATACCCTTGATGCCTGGTGCCTGATCTCAGGTATCCGCCTTCCAGAGCTTGCCACGGTTCCTTCTTGCTGTTTAAGCCACCTATGCTGGGGTCCTCTGTGACGATGGCTCCAGGACATTTGTATGTCTTAAGAGCATGTGTATCCTGCCACATGTGACCAGACAGCTCTTATAGTGCCTTGACCATGTGATATCAGTGCCATCTCTAGCTGCCTGTGAGGCGGCCCCGAAGCCGTTAGGACCACCATAGAAGATGGGCACCTGCCGCTCCCTGGGACCCTGCGGCTCGCACACTCACCTGTTCTCACCCACACTCACGCTGGGGCAATGACAGGTTGGTGCTCAGAGAGCAGAGCCTGTGTGGGTCTTCAGGGGAGACCATGAGAGGCCCCACGCCCTGCTCCCTGAGGGCCTCTTTTGGGATTTGGAGCCAGGTGCCTGGCAAGCTTGTTCCCCAGGCTTGCAGCTGATGCAGCACCAGCCGGCGTTTCTGCAGTAAAAGCAGCTTTGGCTCTCCCTCCCTCCTTCAGTTATGCAGCTGAGGCTCTCTCTCCAGTCCCATTCCTCAAAGCGGGGGGCTGAGTAGAGACCGCTGACAGGAAGGCCACAGCCAGCCCTCTGTGACCTTGGCCACAGGGAAATGTCTTCTGCGATATCAAAATTAATTCTTTCTTGGAGAAATGTCAGCAGGGACCTAATGAGTCTCAGATGCATGGATGGGGCCGCTTCCTGCCTTCTTAGTGCATTTGGTGGTGGGTACCCATGTTTCTCTAAGCACAGGGAGGAGACGTGCCCATGTTCTCAGTGCTGGCACTACTGTGCTTACCGGAGGAGGTGACATCCTGCCCCAGTCCTAGGTGCCTTTAGTAAGTGGAACATGAGGATGTACGTGGGGGAACGGAGGTCATTGTTCCTTGGTTGGAGATAAAAAGGGCCCAGAATATGGTGAGGGATTCCCGGGTAGACCAACCTCTTGGTCCAGCTCAGTTCTGCTACCCCGTCTCAACAGTTGTTGCTCCCAACTTAGCCAAGGGAGACCCTTGTATTTCTGGAATTATCCCTTCTCAGAGTTTTACCATTCTGAGGAGCCCCCCTCCTCACCAGAGTGAAAATCAAGGTTCTCATGATGGCCCGTGCAGCTGCCAAGAAAGCTGCCACCCATCTATAGCCAGTACTTGATTTCACAGATGAGGCGACTGTGGGACCAAGAGGCTGAACAACTTGCTCAAGGGGCCTCACTGGGAGAGTGGTTGGAGGGCAAGCAAGGGCTACAATTCTCCATGGTTACCACCTCTGTACCTGACCCGGCTCAGGGCCACTGTCCAGCCTAAGGTCTTGGACTTCCTGGAGAAGAGTTCCCAAAGCTGCACCTGGCTTCTTGCTGGCTGGCACAGAGCTCTTGGGTGATGCCACCCTTCCTGTCTTTATTCACACTGCCCATGGGGCCTTTCCCTGAGCTGGCCTTGATGCTGTCGATAGACCCAAGCTTCCAGGGAGGCAGTGATACTAGAGATCAGCTGCCTATACAATTACAAACCCTGTTTCCCGGCAAATGGGATTGCTTCGGGTTTCATCTTTCAGCCAATCAATGCTCAGCCTTAGGTCAATAGACTATGTCTTTCTCTGGAAGGTGGCCCCCAGGAACTGTCTTCAGGACATGTCGGGGACACGGAGGCTGTGTCCTGGGGTGCAGAAAACCCTTCAGGGATGATTCAGGCTGCTTAGTGTTCTGTCCCCATCAAAGCCACCCGACCGGGTTGCCTCCTGACCCCGAATCTTCATGTCACTCTTTCGCATCTACCGAGCATAAAAACGAAATTAGCTCACGGCTTTCTGAAGATGTTGTGTGGCCTGACAGACAGCAAGTGATCGACAAACGTAGCTATGCTGATGGTGACAGCTGCCGTTATCTGCAGAACTTTCCCCACGCGTGGCTTTTGGACAGTGCTCAGAGGAGCTGGGGAAGTCGGATGCATTTGGAGACTCTAGGACCCTTCTGTGGGATCTGGAGAGAAGGTGTTATTTGTGTATCAAGGGGAGAGCAGGTTCTGTTGCTCCTATCTATGTCAAGAGCCTCCTCTATGTCTAGCTCCCTGTATAACTGTGCTGGGGCCTCAGTCCTACATCCCAACTGTGGTGGGTGGAACGAGAGTGGCCTCCATAGGCTCATGTATTTGAATGCTTGGTTCCCAGTTAGTGAAACTGTTTGGGAAGGATCAGAAGGTGTGGCCTTGATGGAGAAGGTATGTCACCAGGGCTGAACTTTGAGACACATGTCATTCCCAGTGTATGCAACATTCTACGGGATGAGCTCAGAGTTCACTGAAGTCTCTCTAGATCTGTTCTTTCTGGGTGTGTCGCTTGAATCTTGGCCAGCATCTCCTGACTGTGAGAGGAACGGGGTTCTGTACTTTTCCTGGAAACACATGGTTCTTACAATTCCCTAAAGGGACCCCAAGTCAAAACACTTACCCTGGGGACCCTGACCTCATCTCACCGGCAGGACCGGGAAAATCAAGATTAAATCTTTATTAGTCTGAACATGAAATTCTGCATCCTGTCTCTGTCTTGGCTGATGCCCACTGATGGCTGGGGCTTGAAATCAGTGCTGAGGGTAGCTCACATGTGAAGGTGGACAAGGAAGCCTCATTTTTAGATATCCACTGGGAATCTGGATTACAGTCACCAAATGTCTCTAAGAGGGCAGTATCTTTACCCAAGGGCTGTTCACGATGATGTCAGAAGACACCCTCCCCTTCCCTGTATAATCTCTAAAGGGACTGACGGGCAAAGGGCTGAGACCTTTGCTACCTGCTCAGTGCCTGGGCAGAGGGGGTTTGCCAGTCTGTGCCTCTGCACACCGCTGCCTGCATCAGACATGGTGCAAGTGGGGGCCTCAGCAGTTGCAGACATGAATGTTTTCAGTATTCTGGCCCCACTTCCCGACTGTCCTGACTTAAACAGGTTTCTGAGGCCCTGGTCAGTGTCCTGAGTGACACCTATCCAGCCAGGGTTCATGGGCTCATAAAACCGCACGCTTAGGACCAGGGAAAGGAGAGCGGTCCTTCCGTGAAGTAACACTGCCTGGTGTTAGAAGTTCAAGGTGACCTGACTAACTTGGTGCTGAAGTTGGTCACTCAGATTGGCCAGCAGGGCACAGGTGGGTTTCAGGGAGTCGCAGACTAATTTCTTGATGGGCTAACTAAAAAGCCTGGCTTGATGTGGGTAGGAGGCTGAGGCCTGCAACACGTATTCATGGATGGCCTGGACACTGGTGAAGAGTAGGAGAGATAGCCCATCTACCCAGGCCTACAAGGGGCAGTGGGAAGCCCCAGAAGGCAGGGGCAGGGGACATTCCACATTTATAGCAGGCAAAACTAGATAACAAATGTTGGTTAGGAAGAGGTAGCCCCAGGTGCAGAAACAGGCTCTTGGGGAACCAGGGGAGCCATACAGTTTCCTCTTCTCTCTCTCTCTCCCTTGGAAGCCCCTGGAGGTTTGTGAAGTCAGGTCCAGCACAGGGCGGTCAGGGTGTGTAAAGGAGCCCTGTCTCTCTCTCAGCACTCATAAAAGCTAACCCAGCTCTTGTCTGTGCCAGAGTTGGTTCATCCTAGGTGGCCCTTGGTCCCTACTCCTCAGCTAAGTTAACCTGGAGTCAAATATACCAGGGGTGATTTAGCTCAAGAGCTGGGGTGTACGGGTCCTTAGAGGGTCTGAAAGCTGCCGGGCTAGTAAAATTCAGGTGAGCAAGGATTTGGGGATGGGGTGGGTTCCTGAGTCATGAGCATCATGCATTCAAAGAATTATCCTCTCCCTGTTTGGACCTTTACTTCTGGTCAGAGTTATTCCTTCCCCACCAGGGCACAGAGGATGGGTGGGAACCCCTCCTTTCCCGGGTGGGTAAATGGCGGATGAGAAACAAACAGCTCCAGGGTATCTGCGTTAGACACGCCCATGTCTACAGAGAACAGCTCCATCACAGGACTGGGGCTTACATGGCCTCCTAGCCGCTGACGGACTGTTTGGCCCCCCGGAAAAGCTATTCTTGGGTCTGCCCAACAGGTGCCCAGCGTGCAGCATGAATCTGCGCTGATGTCAACCTCTCAGTGTGTCCTGGCTGGGCACTCAGGCCACCTCCACCCCCTCTGTGACCAAGGAGCCCAAGGAGCCAGGCGTCTGACGACCGTGGGGCCCTTCTGCTCTTCCAGCTTCAGCCCCAGGGATCCTTGGTGCATCTCCAGGTCCTATTAATCACAGAGGGCACAGGAGAGGCACCAGAGGAAAGCTGGCATGAAGGCAGAGGGGTCAGTAGCAGACGGAAGGAAATGCATATTTTTTGGCATCCAGCTGCCTCTGCAATGACATAATCAGAAGGTTCTTACTGACTGGGCAATAAAATCACTCATAACCATGAATGCAGAATGTCTCAGTACAGCCAGCATCACAGTCTTGGTGAAGGTCACCCCAGGCCCTCAAGAGAGGACCTTGTAGGCAGCAGCCTTGCCAGGAGCGGGGCTGCAGGAAGTTCTGGATGATACAAGTCAGATGTCCTGCCATGAAGACCCTGTCTCTGCCACTCACTGCAGTGCTGGTTCCCCTGTCCCAGTGTGTCTGAGAATACCACACTATCGAAGCCCGTATACAAGCGTGGTCGGTTCACCCCACTCAAAGTATGGCATAGTGAGGTCAGTGAGTATTGGGCTGTCATTCTGGGGAAGAAGGCATGAGAGCCCTCCGGGGAGGGCATCTGGAGTCTTCTAGATTTCCTAGTGGGGCCAGGAGGGGGACCGGCCAAAGAACAAGGCACAACACACACTCCAGGGCCACGATTCCCAGCTCTGCTGTCTCAGGAACAAGAAGCAGACCAGGTATGGTATACTGCCCCCACAACAAGACGAGTCTGAGTTGTAAGGACTCGACTCTGAGGATCAGGAGATCCTCTTTCCGTCACCTTCCAATCTGCAGGGATTAAGGCAGACCGTGGCAGATTGAAATCAAGGTGATGGCTAGAGCTGTCTCTGCAGGTCAGTCCTCACCCAAAGTCATAAGGTTAGCATAGAATTCAACTCCTTGAAGCTGTGGAGTAAACAGCCCCTGCCTCTGAAGCTATGGACAAGGGCTGTGCTCCACACACAGAGTTCACAGCATGGCTGCCACCTTCCATCAGGACAGGCCTGCCCCTCCTCACATCCCTTCTGATACTTCTAGGTCAAGAAGTCGTGTGAGTGATTGCACAAAGCAAGGGCCCCAGGAACTGAAGTTTGGGGGTTTCCGAGGAAGCTGGGAAATAGAGTCCCTCACCTCTTGGTGAGCTGGAGGGTCAAATGTCCTCAGCATCCTGGATTGAGAGGAATGAAGGTTCCAGAGAGCCATGCCTGTGGGTTCCCTCTCCAGGCTGAGCCCCTATTCTGATCCTGTAGATCCAAACTCCAGACACTAAGATTTCCTGAGGGAACCTCAAGCTGCAGTTGGGGGAGTCTCCGGATAGAGGGACAATCACCATCGCAGGCCTGCCTTCTCCACAAAAGGATACCCGAGGATATCAATTCAATATTTTATAAGGGCTCGCAATAAATTTAAGGAATACCTCCAAGGTTTTGAGAACCCGACTGGACTTCCTATGGAGCTTTATGAGATAGCAGAATCATTCATAAGGACTTAACGGAACTTCATTTTTAAGTGGGTGGCTCCTTCCCTAGCAGAGAGGTTCTCAAAGAAAACTAGCCAGGAGGAGGGGAGCAGAGGAAGGAAAGTGTCCTTGGGGTCCCGAGAGTATGGCCAGACCCCGCTTCAGAGTCAAACCTACCCAGGGACTCCAGAGTGTGTCCAACCCTTGCCTGAGAGCCAAACCTCCTCCACTATGCAAGTGTATGGCTACTCCTGTGCCTGAGACTCGTCTTTCTTTATTAAACAGTGGGACACCGTGAAGAGTGAGTGCTGCACCCCAACACCCATTGGACCCCAACATCCAGCCACAGTTGACTGGAGGGTAGGTTGGATAGTGGCCTCCATCCAGGCCCAGATTCACAGATTACCCTGGGAACATAGTGAGTTCAGTTTATGCAACTAGAGATCCAGGTAGGTTAGGATAACACCAGAGGCCGTCGGGGCCCCTGGGATGAGTTGTCTGCAGAGCCAGCTATGCAGAGAGGTGGGCCGTGATGTGGCATCCCTGGGTAGCCATCGCCTACCTAGGTCTGCAAGGGCTCTCACAGCTCACCCTCTTGTGGATGGGGACTACACGCTTATATCCCAAATCTGCTTCAACGTTGTTAGATGTTCCCTGCAAGGAGCCAAAACCCATCCCAAGTTAAACTGTCCCCCAGAGAGCACCATGTGACCTGGGGGAGGCTACTCCGCAGCAGCCTCTGCACTGTGCACCTTAGAGCCCGGTTTGCCGGCTGCATTTGGCAGCAGCTCAGCTCTTTATCCAAATGAGTTTGGCATTTTTAAAAAAGCATCTTTATAACATCTCCAAAATGAATATTTATAGGGCAAGGATGAGGGAAGGGCTAATTGTGGTGGAGAGCCTGTTGGATCAACACTCCGTGGAGGACAGTCCCTGGAGAATGAGGCCACTCCTGGTTCTGGGGACCATCAACCCCTCTGTAAGGGAGACCCTAGGAGAAGCCCCCTAACCCATCAGTGGGAAGCTAGAGATAACGAGCCCAGGGGCTCAAACTTGGAGGCTCCCTTTGGGCAGCAGGAGAGGGCAAAGCCGAGGCCAGGCGAGGGACTGGAACTCTAGAGTGTTATCACTAAGCTTTCCCAGGAGCCAGTGACAAACTTCCCGCCAGGCCAATGGCCCAGCCGTGGGGCCATCAATGACATGCTAAAAAAAGGCATCCCAGAAAACCTGCAGTCTGCCTTAGGAAATTCTCTGGGCTGTAAGGTCTCTCTGTGGAGCCCAGGGAAGGGAGGGGTGTCAGGGACTAGGTCCCTGGACTTTTACCCCTGGAATTTTCCCAGAAGGAACCAGGTGACTCAGCAGGGCTTATTCTGCCCCAAGCAGGGGCTCTGCACACAGTGATGACTCTGTGTCCAGGTGAGATCACTTGCCATTGTGCGGACCCCGTCCATTCAGGAGCATGTGTGAGCTGCAAGGGCTTGACACTCCGTTGGCTCCCTGAGTCTTGAGGATGCTGACATGTCTTCTTCCCCAGGTGAGGGGGAGGCTCTGCTGGGCAGAAGGAAGAGGAAGGTGGGGATGGCAGCAAGGAGGTAGGCCAGGCCCAGGGAAAGGCAGGAAAATCCTGTAGGATGCTTCCCTGTTTCCCCGCCACCTTCCTGCCCCTCTCACCTCTCTCTTCATTTTGGTACTCTCTGGTGCACACCAGAACAGCCGGGGGCAGGGTCACAGAAGTGGGAGGATCTTCAGGAACCTGCAGAACTGTATTCAACAACACAGAAGTGCTCACTTCCTCCTGGTGTAGCTCTTGGTTAAAAACAAGGCACAAGTCTGAGAGAATGCGGAGGTTCATGGGAGGCTGGAGGGCGGGGAGTCGTGGGTGCCTCCAGCCACCTACCCTCTAAGCTGATACTTCATGCTAACCTATGAATTATGCTTCAGGGCTGAAGTCTACACAGGAGCCTCACCCTGGAGGAAGCCCAGAATGTTTCTGGTAGAGCCACAGGGACTCAGGGAACAGCCTCAGGGTCGCTCCAAGGGCCTTGTCCCAATGGTTGGGGGTGGGTAGCAGACCTTGTGTGTACCCGAGGTGGATGAAGGACTCTGGCCTTGACCCTAGTACAACAGGGCAACTTCTGAGGTCAGGCTCTTCCTGAGAAAATGACTGTTGGAAATGTGGCTCTCATTACTCAGGGCTTTCCTCATGGTCAGGACCCGCAGGGCTGACCAGACTTGGCGGCAGGGGTTCATGCAGGGGCAGGCACCAGGGGGAGGGTATCTGAGGTAGGAGGTTTCTGGAGGGACCAGAAATAGTCTCCCTGGTGGGTCTTAGTCTTCCCAGCCAGTTTTCCATTTCTCCTCTGTCCCATCCCCCCATGTTTAACCCAGAGCGCATGCTGAGACACCCCCCTGCATCACCTGGTCCCTTACAGTGTAGTAGGCACATGGAGGGCTTCCCAGAGAGGGTGCCAGGCTGTTCTGATGAGTTGAGGAGCAGGCCTACAAATGCACCCAGACTGTGTTCAAGACCTGGAGGTAGAACCAGGGAGACATTTTGGGTCTGCCTGGGAGTGACAAGCGCAGAATGGAGGGCAGTCTGGACCATGACGGCTGAAGGTCATGGGGGCTCAGTGGGGGTTTGGCATGACGGGCTGGCACACAGCGATGAAGAAATAACTCCTGAGCTGTGAGGTGCCAGTGAAGTCAGTTGTGAGGCCATTGCCATGGCTAAGGAGCCAGGATGAAGGGGACAGGGAAGTAACTCTGGGCAGGGAGGCTGTGTCCTCCGGTTTGTTGAGCTCAGGCCTCAGTGGAGTCTAAGAGGCTGCTCTGCACCCCAGCGGAGCATCTTCCAGGGAGAGAAGAAATTGGCCCCCAATTTGTCTACCTATTTATCCACCCATCCATCCACCATCCATCCACTCACCCACCCATCCATTCATCTAACTATTGTGGGAGCTGGATCCACTTAGTCAATGACTTGGGACTACTTGCCATGAGTGTGGTTTTCTCTGGAGACGTGATGGGATAAAATGGAGAAGAAGGGTTGTGTGAGCTCTCTAGGGTGAGGTCAGAGCTGGAGCAGCTGCCTTGTTCTGTATTTGTGAGTTTGTTTTTCATTGTACCCCTTAATAAATGGTTAAATAGACTCTTATGGGTTCTCACCTCCCTTCACCCAACCATCCATCTATCCATTTGTCAGTCTGTCCATCCATCCATCCATCCATCCATCCATCCATCCATCTATCCATCCATCCATGCACCCCCCCACCCCCTCATCCATCCATCTGTCAGTCTGTCCATCCATCCATCCATCCATCCATCCATCCATCCATCCATCCATCCGTTCATCTGTCCATTCATCCATCCATCCGTCCATCTGTCCATCTGTCTACTCATCCATTTACTGGCCTGTCTCCCCCTTATCCTTGCCTGTGGGATCCGTCTAGATAGAAAAGCAGTCTAGGGCCACATGGGATAAGGAGTTCACTAGCTCTCCTTGCCTTCTGTCCCTTGTTGTCTGTAAGGCCGTCCTGGGGTGAGTAGAAACCAGGCTGCCATCTGACTCTCCTCATAGATGGTGGGTAATAGGATAAGGGCTACAGGAGGGGCTCCCTTTTCACCCCAACACTGATCTTAACCCTGTTTCCATGCCTCTAAACTAGGAGAGGCTGTAGCCCTGGGAGCTTTGAAGCCTGGCCTACCTGTCACCTCAGGTCTTCTTCCAGGGTGGTATGTCCTCCAGGGAGAGTAATGGCTTTTGGAAAAGCTGGCTCTGAACCCGACCGGTTAGCTTGGGGGCTGGGAGGCTTTGAAGCCCTGCCTGGCCCCAGACTCAGATCCAAGGATCTGCCCTCTACCCAGCTGCAGTCTGTCCTGGGTTCCGTGTGCTGACCTGGAACTGTTGAGTAATTCAGGTCTGGCTGGGGGCTAAACTGTTGGGCCTTGGGCTGGGTAGCATCCTGCATCTGCTGATGGTTGAGCTGTCACCTTACAAAGGGGAACGTCCATCGCAGGAGACAGATTGCTCTCCCCTGACACTATGGCAGTGAAAAATGCCTTTCTTTCCGAGCTGCCAGGGAGGTTTTCCCTCTGCTGTTAAGGGTGCGTGTGTGTATGCGCGTGCGTGTGTGTGTGTGGGGTGCCTATGGGTACGCCAGGTCTGGCAGTGGCAGCCTTCCCGGTGTGGTGGGGGCTGTGGGATCCTGTGGCATGGAGAAGATGCCTCATGTTCCCGTGCCTTTCCCTTATAGCTCTGCTCCATGGGCCACACTGGCAGCACAAGCCCTCCCCATAGAGATGCATCATGCCCCGAGTGTACACCACAAACACCAGGGTAGGGGTTAGTTGATACCGGGCAGTGCTGCAGACTCCACTTCTGTTGGGGACTCATGGTGCTCATGGGCCCCATAAAGGCTCTGTGAAATCCAGCTCACAGCCCCAGCATGCTGAACGGGTACCCAGCAGGGACACCATTTTAAGCAGCAGCTTTAGGTCTCTGATATGCCTCAGGGTTTGTGGCTCACTTCAGTTCCTGGCTCTTGTTGACCAGCTGACCATCCTGGACAGGACTGCAGATATCTGGACTGAGCATCGACAGAGCGGGGTCATGGAATTTGTCTGGAGCCCAGGCTGTCTTCCCACTGACCTTGCTTGCCTGTGGAGTCAGTACCTATGCCAAGTCAGGCCTAGACCAGGCCAGCCCAGAAAATTGGTCCATAGGCATAGTCACAGGGGTATCCTGAAATCTACATCAAGTCAGCCCCTTTCCTTGGCCAGTGCCCTCCCAGGCCCACGGACCTTCCTGGAACATAGCTTCCTGCCTGGCTTCTTGGTAGCTCAGGTCAGGGCATGCTGCGCAGGGGACTGGGGAGGACCCAAGATCACAAAGAAGCTGATGCTACCATGTGTGCAGGCCCTGGGGAGTCTCAGGACAGGGTTCTTATGGCTCTGCTCACTGGGAGGGTTTCCTCGAAAGCCATAGGCAAGGTATGAGTGTGTTTTGACTGCTGTAACACGTGCTGTACACTCAGTGCTTGAACACTCAGTTATCCTCTTACAGGCTAGAAGCCGAAGCCTGATGTCAGCTGACGGGTTCCATCCGTGGTCCGCTCCTCCAGTACTCCCACGCCTCCAGCCATCCTCCCCCCTGGAAGGATCTTGTGAGGACACTGGTCCAGGATGGTTCAGAACAATTGCCATCTTGAATTTCTCAAACTAACCCCTTCTGCTGTGCAAGGCAGGGTGGTTACTTTTCTCATCGCTGGGGCTACATACCTGGAAAGAAGTAATTTAAGGAAGGAAGGGCTTCTGTTGGCTCGTGGTTTGAGGATGCAGTCATCGTCGTGAGGAGTACCTGTGACAGAGCATGAGGCAGCGAATCACCCTGAATCCCGGGTGGGGATGCGGAAAGGGGCGAATCTGCTCCTCGGAACACAGAAAGGGGCAAATTTGCTCCTCGGAACACAGAAAGGGGTGAATCTGCTCTTCGGAACACAGTGGTGGCCCACGCCTTTAATCCTAACACTTGGGAGGCAGAGACAGGCAGATCTCCGTGAGTTCGAGGCCAGCCTGGTCAGTTTTACTTTCTCCTTCTCATTCAGCACGTGGTACTCAAGGCCACAGCTAAATCTCTTTAGAAACTCCCTCACAGATACACTTAGATGTAGTACCATCTGTAGTAATATGAGCAGTGGGGCTGCTCCCCAGCACTTAGATGTATGGGTGTTCTAAATCCTATGAAGTTGGTAAGGAAGATGGACCATCACACAGAGACATGGCCTGCGGTTCTGGAGTATCCTTGACAAGAGGGGTGGAATCTTCTGTCCATTTCACGTCATGTTCCAGCTCTGGACAGAACTGAGTAGGGGAAATGGGGCTGACTTACAGCACCCTGGGGAATGTCCCAAAGAAAGCTATAGCTAGGTCCTTGAAGATCTAGGTGCCTATGCCCGGGGCTGTGTAGTCCTGAGGCCAGGAGTGAGGGTCAGTGGGGAGAGAAGGTGGACTGGGCCTTTACCTAGGTTTGTCTGTTATTCAATTGAGGAGAAATTCATGCAAGATAAAGGAACCAAGATGGTAATACCTTTAATCCTTGCACTCCAGAGGTGAAGACAGGAGGGTCACAAGTTCAAGGTCATCCTCAGCTACACAACAAGCTTCCTGGCTGCGTTAGTTATGAGAAATCCTGCCTCAAAAGAAAAACAAAACAAAGATAAAAAGAACCATTTTAAAGAGAGCATCATTGGACAGCATCTATGGCATCTAATGCTGTGTAACTGTCTCTTCTAGGTCCCTCCATAACATCACCTGAAGGAAACCTACTTCTCCTGGGCTCTCCCTTCCTGCCTGTCTATGGATTGTCCATCCTGGGGGTTCCACATTCAATCCACGTACAGTTTATGGCCCCCTGTGTTGACCCTGCGCCGTTTTTAACAGTCATGGTATGTAGCAGTGCTTTGGTTTTTATGACCAACTAATATTCCATCCTATCAACATGCGGTGTATTGTCCTCTGGTCATTAGTGGACGACATCTGGGTTGTGCTGTCTGCACCAAAGCCAATGCTTCAGGGACCCTCCAGATATGTGCCCAGCAGAGCAGTTGCTCGGGCGTATTGAGCTCTTATCACTGGAGAAGCTGCTGCCTGTTTTCTGCAGTGGCTTCACTGACATGGAATGGTCAGGGTGGGGATGAAGACATGGGCTTGGATGGGAACAGTGTCTCCTCCATCCTGTTGCCTGGGGAAGAAGTAAGAAGTGTCCACCTCTCTTGAGAGCCGTGTGTTCGCAGGTACAAGGACAGATGGACGGTACATGGACATTGCTTAGCCTCAATGTCAGTGAGTTTTGGGGGAGAATGATTAGTGGCAAAGGTGCTCCAACTCCTTCTCCTGGGTGGAGGACAGGCTGGTTAGCCCAGATGTGGACCTACACAGCTGTGGGAAAATGTCTCTGTAACCTCTGACTGGGCTGACCCATCACGGACCTCGAACCACTGCCCCATAAGATGTTAAGTCTCATCCAAATTCAAGCTGAATTAAATAAACATGGTTCTGTCCAGAGACCCCAGTCCCACCATGCCCGGTCCTGGGCCTCGCTGTCTAGTAATCAATGGTTCAGTCAGTTGACTGAATAAGTCATTCATCCATCCATCATCCATACATTTAATTCTCCAAAAAGAGATATTGAAAGCCTCGAAAGGAAATGTGTTGGGGACAACAGTTCTCGAGACCTCCCCAACTATCCATGTCATTATGGGCACAATACTTATTCATTTATTTGCTTATTTATTTATTTATTTTGAGGCAGTCTTACTATGAAGCTCCTGCTGGCTCGGTATTCACCATAGCCCAGGCTGGCCTCAAACTCTTGGCACCTCCACTTCCTGAATGCTGGTATTATAGACTTGTGCTACCATACCCAACCACACATGTGCTTCCTTAGCCCCACACTGGAGTGCCAAAATGTAGTTGTTGGTTGGTTTTTAATCTTTTGCTCTTTGGGGGCCTGCCATCCAGCTCCCAAATAAATACACTCAGGGAGGCTTATTGTCACTTATAAATGCTCAGCCTTAGCTTGGCTTGTTTTTGGCCAGTTTTCCTTATCTTAAAATATGCCGTCTACCTTTTGCTTCTGGACTATGTAGACCTTCCTTTACTTCTTATTCCGTGGCTTGCTGTGTAGCTGGGTGGCTGGCCCCTGATGTCTTCCTCCTTTTTTTTATTTTGTTCCTTCTCATTCTCCTCCAAGATTTCTCCGTCTGTTTATCCTCTTTATCTGTGAACCCCGCCTATCCTCTCTCTCCTGCCTCTCTTCATTAGACCATCAGGTGTTTTAGACAGGCAAAGGATCGCAGCTTCACAGACTTGAACAAATGCAACATAAAAGAATGCAACACATCTCTGCATCGTTAAACAAATGTTCCACAACGTAAGCAAATGTAACACATCTTAAAATAATACTCTACAACACACAAGTGCACTCTTGAGGGGACCTCAGCGTGGTGGTCCTAGCTGAACTCTGCGTCCCCTGTGAGGAGGTGCCTTGTTTCCTTATCGGTGGGCAGCGAAGTCCTAAGAGGCTGGGGGCTCGGGGCCCATGGCTTCCCTCTTCAGGAGTTTTGTCCTCTGGCTGTGTCCTGGGGGAATTTGGGACAGATTGCTTACTATACCTTCCCTGGGAAAGAGGCACCCCTGTAGCCTGTGAGTCCTGGGTCTAGCTGCAGCACTGCACCCACCCCAGCTTGGACAGCCATGGGTACCCTTCTCCCTGTTTCTCTCTCCTTGGTTGGGACACTGGTCACAGCCAGCCTATGTGGTGATTACGGTATGGCTTCATCTCTCTCTTGCTTCTGTGGACTGGTCTTGGTCAGTGTCCTCTCCTGCTGGGTTACCGAGAGCCTGGGAGTGGAGCTGAAGGGGTGTCCTTACCTCACTACCTGGGAGGTGGCCTTGGTAGGAGCAGGCTGCTTACATGTTCCTCCTGGGAAGATGTAAATGATCACCCTTCCCCATATTGGCCAGTACAGGGCTGGGGGACACTTCTCTAAGTACAGGAGGTTTGTGAGTGGATTCTAAAACAGCAGGAAGCCTTCGGATGCCTGTGTTCTGTGCAGGGCTTTGCCGGAAGGAGCACTCATGTCCACTGTGGGGCCCGTTTCTGGCCTCCACTAATGGTTCCCAAGTCATCTCAAGTGTTTGTTATCACTGTTCTTTACAGTGGCAGGGTGGCAGAGACCTGCTCAGCGCTACTCTGCTCCAAGGGGATAGTTGGTTGATCGCAAGCTGCTAGATTCTGAGTCTCAGCTCAGTGGGGCGGTCTTCCCAAGCTTTGTCTTTTCTATGACCCGGGTGGGAGCCAGAACGGAGGCATTTCCAATTGTACTCACCACCGTGGATATGGGGTCTCCCAGCCATACACCCTTGTCAGGGTCTGGAAGATGGAGGAATGGCCAGTGAGTTGGCCTTGTCAGTTGCTCAAGGTGACCTGTGATTCTCATTACCTGGGGTTGGTTTGGGACCCTCGGGAAAACTGGTGGTGACTCTGTTGCTCCTTGACCCAACTCTACATTTGAGCAAAAAAGACACCACTCTGGAGATGTTAAGGCCCTGGGCCAGCTGGGCCTTTAGGGAACTAAGGCCAGGACAGCACCCATCTCCCTTCCTGGGCCCTGCTCCCTGGGTCAGCTCCAGTCTCCCCTGGCCACTCTGAGGAATGGGCTGTTGTGGCCGTGGAGAGAGGCAAGTGCCCACTGGGAGAGGAGGCACCTCTGTACTGGGTCTAGCTAAAAATAGCAGGGGGATTCGGACAGGACAGGGACAGCCGGTAGCACGACTGGTCAGGGAGGGGTTGAGAGGGGGGGACGGGGCAGCCCAGGACCGCTGTCAATGGTGCCGGGGCTCCCACCCTGTTCCCTGCTGCCTGGCCAGCCTCGGCCCAGCTGACAGGCTATTTTTTCCCCTGCTTGACTAAATATGGTCAGGGCGCACAGCCCGAGGGGGGCCACTTGGCCGGGCCGCGTGTTTGGGATGTTTGGCCGGGTATATAAGAACTGCCAAGGTGAGGTCGCTCCTGATCCAAGGGCCCCATGCCCCACCAGCCTTGGGTCAGGCCATCCCGGCTCTGCCCTCCCCCCCACCCCCCTGCATGCATGATTCTTGGCCTGTGGGGCTGCGTGCATGTGTGAGCGTGCATACCCGCGGGGCTTTTCTCTTTTTCCCTTTTGTTCTCCTCTGACCTCTACCTGGTACCGACAGGGCTGAGGGTACAGGAGCTTCCTGCAGCTTTGGCCGGGCAAGCAAGGTGTGCAGCTGGGCTCTGCCACCTTAACTCTGCATCAACGCTCTCGCTCTCTCTCTCTCTCTCTCTCTCTCTCTCTCTCTCTCTCTCTCCCTCTCTCTCTCTCTCTCTCTCTCCTCCCTCCTCTCCCCTCCCCTCCCCTCTCCCCTCCTTTCTCTCTTCCTCCTTCTCTCTCAAGATTTCCCTGCTGCTAAGTCTGCGCTGCTGCAGGAGAGCTGGGGGGAAGGGCAGGGGTGCGGAGTCGGGGTGCTGGTGTCTTCTTTCTCTCCCCCCCCACCAAGTGCGGACGCAACGGGAGCTCCGGCCCGCCCCCACCCCTGCATTTGCGATTGGCTCCGGGAGGAGGTGGCTACCGCTGCCGCTGCTGCAGCATCTCCCGGGGAGCCGCGACCCTGCGCCCGCTGCCACTGCTGTCGCGGTCACCAGCCCAGCCCGAGGGGCGCCCAGGGCTCCCTGGTGAGTCCCTTTCAGCTGGCTGCTGCAGCTGCCCACCAGCTAGGAAAGCCCCTGAAAACTTATCGGCAGTGGTGGGGGTGTGCCCTCTGGTGAGGTGGGTGCTGTGGGTACTGATGCCGCGTGGCTCCAGAAGGGGTGCCTGGAGTTTTCTCTTGGCTCCCGGCATCATCCACATTTGGAAAACTGCAGAGCCAGCAGCCGGCAGGGCTGGGAGGGTTGGGAGGGCGCGTCCAACCGGGATGCAGGAACTTTGACATACGGCTTTTTTGCAAGAAAGCAGCGCCCCTGGTTGCTTGGTGGAGGGCAGGGTGGATGGCGCCCGCTGTTCTGGGGTATTGGCACGGGAACCGAGGAACAGATTAACCCGCTGAGTGCAAAAGCAGCGATTGTGGTTAAACTTACCCTGGAACTTACAACCTCCACACGAGTGTCCTGGGGGGGTGGGGAATTTCTGAGGAGCGCTGACGAGGCTGTCATGGACGGGGTTCTAGATCTCTGAAGCTCTCCCAGCCCTGCCAGGATCAGAAGGGTGCTGTGTCAGGCAATCAGGGGCTGGAATTGGGGCTGGGGCTAGGGGCTGAGCCAGTGTTCACAGTGGAGCGACTCCGGATAAGGCCCCGCCCCAGATGCCGGCTCTCCTTGCCACGGGGGTCTGCTTGGAGGTGGCTGATACCACTTTTCTGTCATCGTGGGAAACTTTTTTGAGAAGTGGACTCTCATTTGTGAATGAGTGGCTCCTGGGGATGTGGGCTCAGTTTACTCCTGATCTGGTCCCCCTCAACTTTCTATTTGACATCCAGATACCATCAAAGAAACATCTGGGAGGTGGGGCAGAGGGCTGAGGTGTCTGTTCTTAGAGTTCTTGGGGAGCCTAAGCAGGAGCCAGGGTCGGGGCTCAGCCACACCAGGGGAACCCCCAGAGGCTGGGTGCTGAGGCTGCTGAACTGGCTGCCATTTTTATCCTTGGCTATGTGGAAATGAAAATTTAACAGATAACGCATGGGAAGTGGGCATAGTTTCTGTCCCTTGCCAGGTAGCTCGTTCCTGCTGCATGAAGGTGCCTCTCAGCACCCTAATCCCCTCTCCACCCTCCATGGCTGCAGCTGCCACAGCCAGGGGACTTCTGCATGCTGCAGGCTCTGCAGAAACAGGGCCCTCACAGTAACTGGAGAGTCTGGTTGCTCTCTGGGGTGTTTCCCCACAGGGACAGGGCTGGTCAGGTCATGCCAGAGACAGACATCATCCTGCTGACAAAGGAGAACTGGACGTTCTTTTAGACACTGGGACTACCCTGCAGCCCCACACCAGAAACAAGCCCAGCCAGACCCTCTGTGTTTACACCAGCCCAGCTCCTTCTGCAATGGGTATCTCGGCTCTCTTCCTAGGTAGCCACCTGCAGGGACACCTGTTCCAGGGTTCCAGCACCTTACCTGCAGGCTCACCTTGGTTGATAGTGAGCCTCCTAGCATGTGAGTCTCTTCTTCCTCCTGTCTCTCTTCTTTTTTTTCTCCCCCCTTTTTCCTTTTCTCCTTCTTTTTCTCTCAGGTTGAGAATGGCTCAGGTCCCCTGTTGAGGACCTAACCTCAAAGTCCTGACCATCTTTCTGTTTTTTTTTTTTTCCTTCAGATTTCCTCCTATCTCTCTCTGGGTGTCGAAGTTGATAGGGCAGAAGGGAGTCTCCACTTTACTTCCAGAGAGGTCTCAAAAATCAAGAGGAGAAACAAAATACAACTAAGTTTCCCAAGCACTTTTTAAATCTGCCTTTCCGCTTCTCAGAAGTCGGTCCAGGAGGACAGCCCCTTCGTTCAGCTATAAAGCACTGGTCAGGGACTGATGGAAGTTGTGGGATCAGGTGAGGGACAAGCCCTTCAGGGATGACCTCTGGATTTTCACGCAGAGGGACCGTCGCCATCACCTCAGGTGGCCACACTGCCACAAGGGATGGAAGACGCTCAGGTTGGTGCAGAGAGAGGATAGAGGGTAAAGAAGAGACAAGAGGGGAGGGGACCAAAGGAGGAGGTGGCCAGAGTAGAAGCACTCCCTCAGTGGCTGGGCATCGACTCTGAGACCAGGCCGAGCCCTGAAGAACTGGCCATGAGCAGGTCACCTTTCAGGAGCCCCTAGACACCTTGTGGGGACATGGAGTCCGAGACCGCCGTGTTTCTCCTTCACTTCAAAGAAAGAGGCACCGAGCCCTCCTCTCCTCAGGGCCCTGCCAGGGAAGATATCACCTGTCCAGGTAAGCCCCTTGGTTCATTTCTGCAGACTCGGAAACTGCTGGTCCCCATCTGGCCTTAGGGAGCTGGGCTATTCCTAGGACAATGATGTGCCTGGTCCTTGGTCTGGGGTTCTCGAGCTGCTCCTGAATCCTGGCTCCTTACCCTATCCTCTCTGTCCTTGGTGGGGACAAGGTGGGTAGGAAGGAGAGGGAAGATGTTGGCAGAGGCTGGGTGCTGTTTCTGAAAGTCTGGGATGTGACTCTCCTCTGTCAGGGAGAATGGGAGAGAGCTCCACTCTCGTTCCGTTGAGGGGAAAATGACGAAAGGTTAGGGAGAATAAGATCTTTAAGACTTTCCAGCAAGCCCTGTTTGCGTCCAGCCTTCTTTACCAAGTGTGCACATGTGTGAGAGAGACTGAGACAGAGACACGGAGGGTGCAGAGTGGGGAGCACCAACTACGGAGGAGTCACTGGGGCGGGGAACGAGGCCTGACCTGGCACTGGGAACTAGCGTACAGAACTTTTGGGAGTTCTTCCTTTTCTCCCCACTGAGTGGGGCCGGCTTGTGCTGGGCCACACTCTTATGCACACTGGACTACCTGCTTGGGGCACATACTTCTTTATATACCCATATGGACCTGCTAAGTTATGGAATGTAAAGAAGTATGTATTTCAGGCTAGGAACTCTCTCGCCAGACCCCTGTGGGAGTCCGCTCAGGGTGGGGGGTGGAGAGGCAGGGCCACAGGAGGCCGCCTGTAAGGGGACTGGCTGTGTCCCTGTCGGCATTGTTCTGCCACTTTTCCTGTGTCAGCAGGTGGAAGCGCTCGTCAGACATTAAATATTCAGTGTGCTGACTGCGGCAGAGGGAGGCGGCCCTCTGGCAGGCCTGGGGTCCCGGATGGGACCAGTGGGGCTGGGGGTACGGGAACCCGGCTGGGGAATGGCGCTGGCGGTGACCCTTGTTGTGCCCCGAAGGGGGAGGCTCTCCAGCAGAAAGGGTGTGGGTAGTGGGGCAGGGACTGCTCAGACCACTGGGAGAGGCAGCAAGTTCTAAAGGGGTCTGCTCTGCAGGAGGGAGCGTGAAAAGAGGGGAAAGACTTTGGTAGCCACATGGCAGAGGCTTTTGAGGGAGGAGTCTCCTGGCTGCCCTCTGACTCACAGGCATGGTGGAGGAGGGTGGGTGGAGAGCCCTGTGCAGAGATTCTGTTGATCTCAGTGTGCTGACAGGCCCAGCTCTACTCTTGGCTACCCTGCCCACCCACGATGATTAGGATAAAGGGACCCAAGGGTCTGAATCTTTCCCAGCCTGGGCAGAGAAGTCAGTCCTGGGACCCTGGACCCAGCAGCCAGCCCTGGGATCCCAGGCTGTTTCATTGTACCAACTCTGCAGGCCTTCTCTGGCCCCCGATTTCCCTGTCAGAGCCCCGCCATCATTCCGTTCCACTTGCTCACCAAATCAACCTGAAGCCTCCTTGCTGAGAAGGCTAACCAAGTTTCTGTGGCAGAGTCCATGTGCCCCCTATGATCCTTGTCCTGCCTGCTTTGCTGACAGCTGGTCCTGCCAGACAAAAGGGCTGGGTTGACAACCTTTGGGTCCCAGGAGAGGAAGGCAGGGTCTTTTGAGCCCTTTCCACAGAGCTGACCCTGCTCAGGTTGGATGCTGGGCAAAGGGAGCTAGGTGCAGCAGCAGCAGAAAGCTAGCTGCCTGTGACTAGCAAGTGCCTGGCTTCGTTTCTGGGTCTCGGAGTAGAGTGTGTCTGTGCCCTAGGCAGAGCCAGCATCCCCACGCAAGGCCTGGGGCTCTTTCTCATATGCATGTGAGTGTGCAGATGCTGTTGTCAGTGGTCCCTGCCAGCTGTGTGCAGCAGGTGCCCCCATATGTCTTACACCATGACCTTTGGCAGGGATGCGATTGGGAGGTGTGGCAGGCCCCCTCTGTCAGCTCTAAGTGCTGGGTCTCGGGCACCTAAGTGATCCAAGAAGTTGAGGCCAGGCTGAGGATCCTCAGACCAGGGATAGATCTGCGCTCATGGGTGGCTTTCATCTTGCATGGTCTTGGGGTGACTGTGAGGGGCAACGGGTCTTCACAGCTAAGAGCCCATTTCCAATTTCTGAGTCTTCCTTCTGGAACCTGTGTTTTCTCCTGATCTCTGTGCCCATGTGTGTACATTGGTTGCGAAAATGAGAAGGTAGCGTTGTCCTTGACACTACCTCCCTCTTGGTCAATGGCCCCAGAGCGGTCAGTGCTCCACAACCCCGGAAGGTCATCTCTGGCCTTCTTGATTCCAGTTCCGGCCACAGGGAGGTAAACAGCCGGTGTGTGGCCACTGAGGTTGCCGGCCGCCACAGGCGCACCACTGTCTTCCGTTAGATATGCCTGTCATACATTAAAGCTTCATTGCAGGATGTGGTGTTTAAATAAAAGCCTTAGTGTTTTGGAATTAGGTTTGACGGAACAGTAAAACTGGAGTTTGCAGGGAGAGAGCCTCAGCCTACTCGGCTATAAAACACCTCAGAGCTCTCTACCTGCTGAATTAAAAATGAGCACCTCGGACACCCCCCTGCTTGTCTGCTCCCACCCCCAGTTTGTGTGAGGCCTGATTCCTGGGTGACACTTGTGAGGGTCTGTGGTTGTGATGTCTGGTGCATGAGTTTTCAAAGGATGGACTGGGGAAGGACCCCATGCCATCATGGTAGGTGGTTGGCCAAGATGGCCTTCTACGGTGTCTTTGAATTTTCTCATAGGAAGGAGAGGTGAAGCAGGCTGGGTTGGGGCAGGGATCCCCACGAGGACTTTCCTAGTTTGGGTGTCATGCACACAAAGGCTGAGATTCTAAGAGATAAGGAAGCCCAGATGAGGCCCATGGGACACCTTATCACCTGGATCTCACCTAGCAGGTGGGGACTTAAAAGAGCAAGAGCTCTGAGGAGCCTTGAACTCCCTTTTCTGAGCTCACTGGAGCAGGACTGTACCACTTGGGCTCTTGAGCTTCCAGAATGTGCTGGAAACATTTGTGTCATGAACAGAGTTTATGGGGGCCTGAACTCTGTGGAGAGAGCAGTAGATTCAAGAATCATGGATCTTCTAGGTTCGGGGGATCCAGTGAGCTGAATATTTCCACACCATGGAACTTAACAAGGACTGTGCAGTCTGCAGACCGGGTTGAGCCTCATGAGTGTGTAAGTGAGAGTTGTGTGTGTGTAGGTGTATATGTGTGTGCGCATGTGTCACTAATTACTGTTTTTAAGCCAGGTGGCCAAGTAAATTGTGCCAGCCTCTCTAAAGAGGGGGTCTGATAATGACGTCAGCTGAATGGATAGCATCATACCCTGCATGGGATAAAGGATTTTACGGCACAGGCATTGCTGGCCTGGTAAAGCTCTGGCAGGGTCCCTCAGCAATCTCATTGAGAACTATTGACTTTGTGTGAAGAGTAGCATTGAAGAATAAACCACTATCGGGCATGGTTAGATTGACTACAGATGGGTATTTTAGCAGCAATAGTCTAAGTCAATCAAAGTGACTTCGTTAGACCCCCACACCAAAATGTTGTAACTTAAAAAAAAAGTGTGTCTGTGGGACCTTAGTAATTTTCAGGACCAGGCCACCAGGGCTCAGTGACGAAGACTCTGTCGAGGAGTGAGGGAGGTGTCAATTGCGTTAATTGCTGCCACCTTCGCTGAAAGGGTAAAACAGCCTTCTGCAAGGCTTTGTGCTGACTCAGCAGCCATGCAGTTCTGACTGCAGACAGCACAGTGCTGCTCCCTGCTTGATGTCAGAGAGCAGGGCGCCCTCCTGGGGGTGGCAAGGCACCCCGCTTGGGGTGGCCCAACTGGAGAGTGGTGTGGGCCAGCAGAGGTAGGCTGTAGGCTGGGAACACCTGGGCGGCTTTATAAAGAACCTCAGTCTGACCTAGTATCCTTACCTGGCCAGCAACCTCGGCCCCAGTGTCCTGGGTAAATCACACTCAGAAAGGGGCAGGCATGGCTTTTAGGCAGGGAAGGGAGCAAAGGGTCAGTACGGGCAGTTCTCAGAAGCTGTGCTGGCTGTTCCTTCCTGGGCTCAGGACCTGGACAACGAGGGTTTAGGTGTGGAAGGTTCTCTAAGGAGTAACCAGTGAGGAAAAGTGTCCTTAGCGCTCTCAGTTCAAGGCTGGCTGTGACCCTGGGAGACTGGTGCTGCTAAGCATGTGGGAGGGGCGGCAGCTACAGCAGCTGGAATGGTGCAGGCTGCTGCAGAGCTGCTGCTGGGTGCTGCAGTGCAGCCGCAGGCACATGCAGGGCTGCGTGTCTCAAGGGCAGAGACGAGAGACCACCTACAACAGATCTGCAGATCTGTCGGTGGGGTGGGCGTCCTGTGAGGTGGTCACTGCAGTAGTTGTGGAGTCCACTGGAGTCTTTGGGTCCCCAGAGGCCTGCGGAGGCTCTGGGGCAGGTCTGCTACCTGCTAGGTGAGACGGCCCCACAGGTTAGAGCTGTGGGTGACTGAAAGGGACAGAGGCAGTGGCAGAGAGCCTCCCTGACCTGCTCTGTGCACCCCGAGAGAGAACAATAAAGAGGAAGTCCTAGTGGAGCACTGGGTATAGAGACTGTGGGCTGTTCCCTAGCCAAGAGGGTCCCCCACAAAGTGGTTGAAAGTCCTGAGGCCAAACCAGGAGCTAGGGCTAGAATAGCGGTTCCTCACGGGTGCTGGCAAACATGTGGGCAGATGCATGTGTGTCTGTGTGGAGGATGGAGTCAGGATAAATGGGACAGTGAGCCAGAGTATTTTTAACTGCAAGGAGGGGAGAGGGCAGCTGTCCTGAAGCCTGTCATGGGGGTTCCATGGGGACACTCTGAGGCTCAAGGACATCCAGGACAGAGGTGCCACCTGGACCCCGTCCTCCTGGCAGCCCCATGTGTCCTTGGTCATGCCCAGATATGGCCACAGGGCCGTGTGTGTCTCCCCAGTCTTGCCCATGTCATGGCTGGTATAAATAGCCTACATTCTCAGCTGTCCCGTTGGAGAGGCTGGTCTGGGGTGACCTGGGGCTGCAGAGGCCCAAGAGTGCCCCCTGGAACCCTGCTGCCCCCAAGTGCCCCCCGATCAGCCGCTGTAGCCTGGGTGTGGCTCTGAGCCCATTCTGCTTTTCTCCTTCTAGTACACCCCTTTCCCGGCTGTAGAGTCCACGTGGGAACTGGCGGCTTCTTCTCGTCCCTTCTCAAGGGCACAGTGCCGCCTTTATTCCCTGGACGAGGGCAGAAGAGGAAGAGTCCCAGTCCTTGGAGCTGGTGCAGGACTCAGTGCTATGACACGCCTAAGCTGCTGTAAGGGTCCCCGCACACCCTGCTGTAAGATCTCCCTTGGTCACACTTTGAGGTTCCCCTTCACCAGGAGCCTGGCATTGCTTACTTCCGTCTCAGCAAGTCCAATGACGAGATTTCAAACATGACAAGACAAATTCGCTATGGGAGGGGGTAAAAATGTTCATCTGGGAACCCCTCAAACGCAGGGTGCCACGCTCATGTATGAAGACAGTACTCTGTCCTGCCATGTCTCTGCATCCTGGTAGATCTCCAAGTCGTAGGGAGACTAGGAACACGGTAGAGGTTAGAGGACAGTGATCCTTGCCATGCATTCCCTGGGCCTTCCGTGGCATCCTAAGACCCAGGGTGGCTGAACAGGACCCTCTGCTGAGCCATGCGACAGCGTGTCTGAATTCCAGGCTCTCAGTGCTGGCAGCTGGAGGGACTGTCTCTGCAGGAAGATGGGGTACAGTACACCATGTGGCCCACCTGTCCTGCCCATGGCAGGGGCTTTAACCAGACTCTGTTGACAAGCCACTTTCTTTTCCCTCTTCTTGGGACACATCGGTCCTCCAGACAGAAATTCTCCCTGACTTCCAGGTTCTGTGATTGAATTCTTAACTACAAGTTTTGTTTTTGAGTAGAATCAGGGATTACCACGGCCTTATCTTTGAGATAATAAGGCGTACACACACAAAAATCTGTCTTTTGATTTTTGCAAAGAACAGCAAAACAATCCTGTGTCCCCTACCACTCCTGTCTCCTCTGCCTGCCCCTTGTTCTGCGGGTCTGTTTCAGGTGGAATTTATCTCCAGGAAGGGCCTCATCAATTTGCGCCTTTGTTGACAAGTTTATTAAAAATCCAGGCAACTCTGTATTAAACTTTTATCAGTGTTGAGAAAAAATACATTTTTTTTTTGAACAGACAGAAAAGTTATGGATTTGGGCTGAATGGGTCTTGGTTGGTGTTTAGCTGAGTCAGCATTACTCAAGCAACGGTGCTGTTTGTAGACGGAGAAGTCCTCCTGCTTTTCAATTATGGCTTTTTCTGGAGATTGACCATAGGACTTAGTACCCCCAAACAGAACTTCCAGAAAGTTCCCGAGGAGCACTCCTGGTCAGGGACACTCACACCCCCTGGGTTGTCTAATTCTTTGCTATTGATTTTAATGATGAGCCACAGTATGATGTTAAATATTAATTTTGTGGTGAATCTGCTTGCTAGTGGGCAATGTCACGATGTAGAGACATAAATTGGCGCTTACTTTTTACAAGCTCCACAGAAAGAAAACATAAAAAGCTCCAGACAGGAGTTGGTGGCCTTCTCCTGAGGTGGGATTGGGGACACTGGGGTCAGGAACTTGCCACTGGCTAGGGTGCTGCCCTGTGCTAGTTCATCCGGTGGTGTTGGTGTGGGAGGGTGCAGGGTCCCCAAGACAGGCTCCTAAGTGTGAGAACTCTGGCCACAGGTACAGCAGTGGCCAGCGACAAAGGTGACTAGGGACTGGCCGTCCTTGAGCAGTACTTGGTGTTGCAAGGTCATGAAGGATCCATCATGCCCACTATGTTAGGGCAAGTGGCGCATGTCTCTGTGGGTCACTGTGTAGTTTCTGCCCATAGCTGCTGTCCTTGGCATCCTGAGGTAAGGCTGAGGGTGCTGGATGAAGGAGGGCTCTCAGGTCATATAACCTGGGTCACCAACAGACATGGAATGGCAGACCACACAGGGCTGACCCTCAGACACAGGGTCATTAAACCCAGGTGCTTACAGATCCCACATTTTCATGTGGAGAAACTTAGCCCCAGAGAGGTTCAGGAAAGCCCTAATTCCCTCTAGTTTGGAGCGTCTTGCCCCAGAGTCTGAGATCCTTCTCTGACTCAACGGTCAGGCCTGGGGACAGGCAGCTGGGGGTGGCCACATAGTCCTGTTGAGAACTTGCTCCCGATCCCAAGGCTGCCTTGCTAACTCCCAGCAGGACCCCATAGGGGCTTCCTGGTAATGTGGTCGCTGCTGCTTAATGTCATGAGTTCACGGAGCCTCAAGGGGTGAGAATGAGGCTGGCCTGGGCGCCAGGAGCTGCTGGCGTTGAGTGTTTCCATCTTTATCTTCGTTGCTCTTTGCTCCAATTATAACTAATTGGGTGTGTACTGCATTTTCATGGCATCTAATTTTCCATTGATTTTACCAGGGCCGCTGGTGTTTTCAATGGCGGATACCCATGTCTAGTATCGCTGCTTGAAAATGCTGAGTATACTTCTCTCGCGCGGGATGACTCCATCAGCACACTTTTTTTTTTTTTTTAACTGTTTGGTACGTAAAATTCTGTAGTACTGACAGCCCTGTCCTATTTGCTCTGGAAAGCCAGCAGAGAGGATTCCCAAAGAAACCATGCCCGCAGGTTCCAGCACCAACCCTGCTGTCCCAGCAAATGCTGCATTCGCCAGCCATGGCTGAGTGTCTCTGCCCAGCATGCCCCCTTAGTTGACTTGCTTTCTAGAGTGGGTGGGGTGCACTGAAGCAGACTTGCTCTTGACTGCAATGAAGTCTATTGGCTGGAGGAGCGGAAGGACCTCCCGCAACACCTCATGTCTGGTGTCAGGGAGGACAAGGTAGTTGAACAAAGACGACAGTGTGGAAGAAGACAGGACAGCCTGAGGTACAGCAGTTTTGGGGTGAAGTAAATGCCCAGACCTAGGAGAAGGTGGGTCTGGTGGGAAAGTCATGGGCCCTTGAGATTTTGGAGCTGTGTGATGTGAGTGTCTTTTTGTTGTGGTTCAGAAAGAAAAGCAAGGACTTCAGGGAGCCCCAGAGTCCCTAAACAGCTTCTAATGGAGGCAGAGACTCTGCAAAACTCTCCACTTTGTCCCATGGAAACAACCCATTGAGACAATTGACAGGGTTCCGCATCATGGTATGTGAGGAGACCAAACTGTGGTTGATCCCTTCAAACCCACAAGCCAGTGTGTTGGCCACTCACACAGCAGAGTGACTGGGAGGCGTTCCTGGAAGGCTGTACGGGGTGAGGGGAGCAAAGATCCTGGGTAGGTAGCTCGCAGTGGTCCCACTAGCTACATGAGGTGGTTGTGTCAGGCTGTGGGTAGACAACAGGAGCTGGTGGCGCTTCAGTGCTGGATGCTAGTCCTGGAAGTGGTAACAACGAGTCAACCCTTGGTTAAGACCATGGAGATCTGTAGTTTTCCTGGAGGTCCTGGTGTCTGTGAGGGACATGAACTCTGGCTAACAGTGCTGACTCTCCTCCCTACACGGCTAAATGAGTAGTTCAGGACCCACATCCTTGAAGTGTTCAGCTCCTGTCGCTTTGCTTCCTTGAGCCAGGGCCACAGTGGGGCTAATGTCCTGTGAAGTCTGAGCCTATCTTAGGAGTGTGGAGACGGTCTAGGAAGGAACCACAGACCTGTCCAATCTGGTGACATCTGGACAGCCTTCACAAGGACCAAAGGGTGATGCCAGCCCTGTCTTCTTGTGACCCTGTTCCTTGGCAAAGTGAAATTGTGCCTCAGGGCTGGGGATGTGGAGTAGCACTGGAGTGGGATTTGGTCTTGGCACATCTGGGCAAGGGTGCCTGTGGTCCTCTTCCGTGGTCCCCAGCCTGGTAGCTAATGGTTCAGGGCCCGATTCAGGGCTGACTCCACCTCTTGTCAAATCCTCCACTCCATTAGTGATATTGACAGCGTAGACAAAAGTGAATGGGCCAGCAGCAAGGTCTGAAACATTTTCATTAGGGGCTTCCAGGGCAGACGGGGAGCTGGGGTTTGCTCTGCACTAGGAACAAGGAGAGGAGAGTTGTGTACTAAGCCGGAGGCTGGTGGCTGGAAGATCTCTGGGTCTGTGTGGACCAAAGGGCAGAGCCCACCCTCGTGACTCCAGGGGGACATCAAGGCATCCCTGAATGGATCTTTCTGGAAGAAGTTATGCATCATGGATGCTTGGAGGAGGCCACTGTGAACGCGGACTGGATTGGGTTTGGTGTAGGCTGAGGTTGTGGGGTTACCCATCCATGTTTGGATGGTGGTATTCCTTGAGGGGATGCACGCACACACACAGAGGGCATCCTGTGAACCTCCTGAGTCACTGAGTAAGAGCAGAGACGCTGGTAGTGCTAGAGGACCAGGGCATGGACACCGGGCCTCTTCTGTCCTGTGTCACCTCCCAAGCCACATAAACCAGGCTGCACGGAGTATTCCAGCCCCTGCCCCACCCAAAGTTACGTATGGTGTCTGATATACCCTTTTCCCTAAAGTCACTACAAGCCAGAGCTGGCTGCTCTGTCATGGGGCCCATGGCTAACTGAGAGAAACAGCCCTGTCTTGATATAGTGAAAGTGCATCTGGGTGATGCAGGCAGGGTCATGTGTGAAAACCTGTGACAGCGTCAAGTCCCTTATATGAGTCCCTGGGTCAAAGGCTCATTGGTCTTGGGTGTATTCCAGAAAGGAGTGAACAGACAGGAACAGAACACTGGGTATATGTGGGTCTGTGGCAAGTAAGATGGAGATTGTGGAGCCCAACCAAGGGCATAAGAACCAACAACTGCCTTCCTCAAGGTCCTGGGGAATCATGCTGGGGCATAGAGAGGGTTTGAATGTGCATGTGTCTCCTCAAACCCAGTCCCCACAGAGCTCTGCATAGGTTCTGGAGAAGGGAGGACCTAGGACGGGACACCAGCCTAGCAGAGCCACCTTCTTCCCGGAGTCATCCTCCCCGTGGATCTGAAGCCCAAATGCTTTGCTGAAGCTGGTAAAATGGAACCAAATCAGCTGTTGGATGGATTTGGTCCCCTTCAACCAGCTGTAGCTGCGCATTGATCACGCCGCCGGCCCAACCAGAGGACACAGCCACGCAGAGACTCTTCACAGGCTGCAGGGAGGCCTCCGCAATGCAGCTCCAAGGAAGCCAGGTCGTGTGCACCACCTGGGTCCCTGAGTGGCCCCGGGTCAGAATCCGGGGCTCCTGTTTCAATTACAGGCAAGTGGAGGAGGAAGCCGGCATCTCCCCAAGCTGTGGCTGACCCAGCCCAGGTCAGTTGCCAGGAGGCTATGAAAATAAATGTTCTTTTTCACACCAGAGCTTTGCTTCAAAACTGAGCACCGGGGCCCAGGCAGATGGGGTTGGGTGTAAGAAGCCTCTGGTTTCCCCTTCAGTAAGGTCCATGCCAAGGATGCTGCCCTGGCCCTGGAAGGTAGCATCCATCTTATGCTAATGGCCTGAGGGAAATGAGAGGATGGAATGTGTGTCTTGTCTCTGCAGAGGCCGACTTGGTGGTCACTCTTCAGAACGCATAGTGGTGCAGGAACTGTTGGGAAGAACTCAAGGTGCCACTGAACAGGAGCCCTGTCATGGCCCTGTGGCACAGAAGAACATGGGAGGGTTGCCCTCATGAAATCAGGGCCACCCATGCGGCAGGAAGCCGGACCGCCAACTGGTGCACCTGCATAGTGCATCCGCAGTCAGCCGAGGCACAGGAAGCTGGCTGCAGTGCCGACACTTATGCCCGTGTGGACATCTTTGCTGACCGGGCTCTACACGAGGCTGGGACCACTCAGTTACTCTTCGGTAGCCTCTAAAGAATGTGCCTGTCAGGAGTGAGCCCCAACTCCCACCCAGATGGGCAGGGATAAATTTAGCTTAGGGACTATGACTGTTAGCCTGGGGTAGCTGAGACCTAGGGACAAGGTTCCTAGAGGAGGTGGAGAGTGGACCACACAGACAGAAGAGCCTTCAACCCAGCCCTGGCTCGGCGCCAGCACTCGGTCCCACTGCTTAGCCCAACGACTTTCCCATCTCTCTCAACCCTGTTTCTGCATAGACCTGGCATCTCCCTTCAAACACGTTTGTCCATAAGGGTGGGAGGCTGTAGGAGGGGAAGGTAAGAAAGGACAGCCAACCCTTCGCCTTGCATTCCTGAGGCCTTCATAGCTAGCAGTGGGGCTGGTGGCTTTCATGGTGGCCCGCCTCAACCTGAAACCCCAGGGCATGTTGGTAGACTGCTGTCCTTGATGAGATCCTTTTGCAAACTTCTCCCCAGTGATTTGAGCTCAGTCTTGCCCAAGAGGGGAGATTGGGGAACTCTCCATCCCCAAACAGAGGACCAAAGTCAGCCTTGGTCTGCCCTGCCTCCATTCCTGTCCAAGAGCAGAACTGGAAACAGTTTTCAATGCCCTGTCAAATGCCCCACCTGGGTGAGAACTGGGTCTCACCCACCTCAAATAAGTACTGAGCTACACCCACTGTGAACACTAGACCATACTTCCATGGGTGCTAGATCACACCCATCATGAGCACTGAACCACACCCATCATGAGCACTGTGGGCCACACCCACTATGAGCAACAGGCCACACCCATCATGAGCAATGGGCCACACCCACTATGAGCACTGTAGGCCACACCCACTATGAGCACTGGGCCACACCCATCATGAGCACTGGGCCGTACTGACATGGGTACTGAGCCACATGCATTACCATGAACACTGGCTGCATAGGCAGTGAGCACAGGGTGTCCCCCCACACCTCTGTGAATGCTGGGTCACACCGTGATGAGCATTGGACTTCATCTAACATAAACCCTGGACCACACCCACCATGAGCACTGGAACCAGACCCAGAGTTGCCCAGGTCAGATGCAGCGTGCACTTGCTTTGTCTTTGGACTGTCATTTAAAAGCCTCGACATTTAAGATATGTGTCTTGTCCTTGGACACGTACCTCCTTCCTGGGAAGCCAGTTTAGCTTTGTGCCCAACATCTTCTGACAGGGCACATCTCTAGGATAGGAACATTCTGGGGACAGGGGCCCAACCTGGTGAAGGGCACATCTGAAGTCCAGGGACAAAGATGAGGGTGCAAGTGATGACAACCTTCAACAGAGAGTTGACCCCCCAACCCCAGCATTGCTGAAAATCCCGGGCCAGCCTGAGACACCTCAGGCCCTCATGAGGAATTATGATTCCAGGCCCTGATGCCTTTTGTCTGACCCGACAGGACAGGAACCCAAGAACACAGAATTTCACCAAATGCAATGCTGAGTCTTTCCAATCAGGCATACTGACCTGGTTCTCCTCCAGCCTGTGGGAGGTGGTACCAGGCCTGGCTTGCCTTCTGCTGTCGTTCCACTCATGCCTCTGAACAACTATGACATTGATCTCACCTCTGGGCTCCTGAAATCCTCGCCATGGTGCTCAGAGTCCCTGTCACTGTCAATAGGTCTCTGGTCTTGTCAATTCTTCCACGTCTTTTCTTGCCCGGGCTTGGATTGGTATGTATTTGCACAATTCTCAAACTCCAGGGGACAGACTGCAGGCCTTGTGGGCCCTGCTCTTGGGGGAATTACTCTCCTATCACTTCTTGGTCTTAGCCATGCACACACGTGTGTATATGTGTGCACACACCCACACATCTGTGCCTGTAATTCTCTGTGAAGGTTTCTTCTGGAATCTTGTGACTAGGCCCCACCTGGATCATAGGCAGCATTGCTCATCTCTCAAGCTCCTGAAGTTTATACTCTTGCTGTCCCTAACTGTCTCTGGTCTAGGTCTTTGAATGGCATTCTTCTAACCTAGTTGGTGTTGAGTCTTGTTTTTGATCCTGTGGCCTGATTGAAGTCATTCTGATTTCTGAGAGCTCAAGATGACATCAGGACCCAGGCCTCCTGCAAGTCGTTATGGTCCTGTAGGGACCCCACTCCCACTCCATACTCTTTGTTCCTTGTTTGTCCTACCATCTCTGTCCCCATGTCCCTCAAGTGTCCTCAGCTTCCTGACCATGACAGTCACAAGTGACATCTGTGTGCTGGGCCATGGAGTCACTTGGGATGACTTATCAGCTCCTCTCCTTCATGCCTGGGCCTTGAGAGAGGTGAGCTCCTAAAGGCTGTGGTTGGGTGCCAGACTGGATGGGGATAAAAGATAGGAGCCTGGAACTCTGAATGCAAACAAAGCGATTTAACCAATTCCCGTGAGATGGAGGGCTTCCAACCCCCCTTTCCATCTTAACCTGAAGAAAGGACTCTTACCTTCCTGGGCACCAGCTTGGATGCATCTCCCTCATGGACCTTGGCAAATGTGTTCGTGTCTTACCTGTGCTCTCCTGGGCTGCACAGTTGGGCTCTAGGTCCTGCCTGGAGCATTTCTTTCCTACACCTTGGCCCCTCGGTTCCTGTTACTCACAATGGAGTAAAGAAAGGGAAAATGGCCTCAAAGACAACCTATCTCTGATGATGCAGAGGTGTTCCCCAGTCATTGACCACAACAGCGGAGCAGGAGGGCAATAACTGAAGTGGGGTTCACGTCTCCTAGTGAGGATCCAGGTGGTGTGAGCAAGATGTGTCCCCTGCTGTTCAAGCCACTGCAGAGAATTCTGTTGGTTCTGGTGCATCCAGAGGCAACTCACCAAGCTTCCAGGCTTGATGAATTTGTTTGTTTTTTGAGCCAGGGTTTCTGGGTGTAGCTTTGGGGCCTGTCTTGGAACTCGCTCTGTAGACCAGGCTGGCCTCAAACTCACAGAGATCCTCCTGCCTCTGCCTCCTGAGTGCTGAGATTAAAAGTGTGTGCCACCACCCAGCTAGCTTGGTGAATCTTTATCTACAGTTGGCTCTCACTTTTCTGCCTTTCCCATCACCTTCCCTTCATCACCAGACCCCCTGTACCATGATCCCAGGTCTCTCTTTGTGCAAAGAGAGATTGGGGAGACATGCAGAAGGATGTGACCTGTGGGAATTTAGGGACTTTGATCATGGAGCCTTTGGAAAGGTGTCCTCTGGTAGGCGACTCACTGTGAGAATGTGGCGGAGCACCTTTGGGAAGTGGTGTCTTCTAGGGTTGAGCAGGAAGCACCTCCTTTTGGTTTTCTATATAGGATAACACGCAGACCAACTGGCTGAGCAAGAGTTGAGGGCATTCATTCTCCTGACTTCTGCTGAGAATCTGTGCCAGTGGGATGGAGCGAGGGGTATGGAGATGGGTCAGACCCAAATGGGCATCAGGCATGCTTCATTCAGTCAACGGGCACTCACCTGGTGCCATTCTGGCTCTAAGTCTGTTTGGCATTTTGTCCCTACTGGGGGACCTCAGGGAGGCGTGACCCACTTTATCCTCTCTAGTGTACTGACAGGGACACTGAGACATGGAGAATTCTCACAGTTCCAGAGCTAGGGACTGGCTGTAGGATGCTGGGCCTA
The DNA here is from genome assembly GCF_000317375.1 of Microtus ochrogaster. NCBI lineage: Eukaryota > Metazoa > Chordata > Mammalia > Rodentia > Cricetidae > Microtus > Microtus ochrogaster. The sequence continues at coordinate 1,448,624 of NC_022033.1, read as the reverse complement.
CCTGGAGCTCCTCTCCCTGAGCAATGAGTGCTTATTATGCCCAGTACTAAGGCCAGCGTGAACAGGGCAAAGACAGAGCACTGTGTATGACTTTATAAAAAACATTTTCTTTTGAGTGTGTTGTGTATGTGTGGTGCAGGCACATGTTTGTGGTGCAGGAACATGTGCGTGGTGCAGACATGTGTGCATGCTTCACACACACACACACACACACACACACACACACACACACACACACACACACGAGAGCACAAAGGCCAGAAGCCTTCCTCTTTTGTTTTGTTTTATTGCCTCGAAACACAGTCTCTCATTGAATAAGAAGCTTTCCACGTCAACTAGACTGCTCAGTGAACTCTAGAAATCTGCCCTTTTCTCACCCCCTACCCTGGGGTATCAGGTCTGTACAGCCATGCCTGTCTCTTTACACAGATGCCAGGAATTCAGATTCAGGCCCTCATGCTCCCAGAGCAAGTCCTTGTACCTGCTGGGCCATCTCCTCAGCCTCACATAAATTTTTCTTGTTGCTTTTAAATAACATATAAGACATGCGTGGTGGTACGCGCCTCTAATCCCAGCACTTTCGAAGCAGAGATCAAGATTATCTTTGGCTACTTAGTGAGTTAGAGGTCAGCCTGGGCTACATAAGACTCTGTCTCAAAAAATAAATGAGAGAAAATTAAGCCCAAACTGAAATAAAACAGATGGGGGCAACCCTACCACACAAACGCGTGGCGTAATCGGAACTTCTGAGGCAAACAAATTTACACCTGTGGAAATGGCAGAATGCTGCCTCTTTGCTCAGAACGTTCCATGGGCCTGTAGTTCACAGCCCTCCTCTATCCAAGAGCGATGCTGGCCAGTCCTTTAGAAGTCACTGACTGTTTCTTCCTGAACACTGTGGCTGAGCTTTGCCTCTTTTTAAAACCTAACGGCTGAGTGGTACTCCACTGTGTAGATGAACCACATTTTCTTCATCCGTCCTTGGTAGAGGGACAGCAAGTTTGCTCCCAGGTTCTGGCTGTCACAAATAAAGCGCTGTGGACATAGCTGAGCAGGTGTCCTTGTGGTACAGTTGAGATACGTGTCCAAGAGCAAGAGCAGTAGAGCTGTGTCTTGTGGTTGGTCAATCCCGTCTTCTGAGGAACAGACACTGACTTCCAAAGCAGCTGTGCAAGTCTGCACCCCCACCAGCCGTGGAGGAGGTTTCCCTTGCTCCACATCCTCTCCAGCATGAGCTGTCGCTTGTGTTTTTGATCTTAGCTGTTCTGACAGGTTTAAGATGGAATCTCAGAGTCATTTTGATTTGCATTTCTCAATGGTTAAGGATGTTGAACATCTCCTTAAATGTTTCTTGGCCATTTAAGATTCTTTTTTTTCTCCTCAGTTTTTTAAATTTTATTTTTTTTAAAAAGAAAACAAACTTTTTTTTTTCATTTTACATACCAAACCCAGTTCCCACTCCCTACTCTCCTTCGGATGAAGGTTCGATGGTGACATGAGTTTTGTGCAGGGTGATAAATGGGGGGACCTCAGCTTAGACTCCTCGCCTGAATTGGCTGTCTCCTGTGACTAGATTGGTGCCTTGCCCAATTGTCGTCAGAGACGTGTCATCCAACAACTGATGGAGGCAGATGCAGATACCCACAGCCAAACATTAGTTCAGGAGTTCTGAGAGGAGCCAGAGGGGTCAAGGACACCATGGGAAGGCTCACACAATCAACTAGCCTGGGCTCATAGGGACTCGCAGAGACTGAACTGAAAACCAGGGAGACAGCATAAGAGTACCTAGGCCCTCTGCGTGTATGTTACACTTGTGTAGTGTGGTCCTCTTATGAGACTCATAACAGTGGGAACAGGCACTGTCTGATTCTTTTATTGGCTTTTAGGACCCTACTTCTCATACTGAGTCTCCTTGCCCAGCCTTAATACATGGGGAGGTGTTTAGTCTTACTGCAAATTGATATGCCATGTTTTATCGATACTCTAGGAGACCTGCCCTTTCCAGGACAGAGATGGAAGTAGAGAGGATTGGGAGTGGGAAGGGAAGGGAGAGACTCTGGCTGGGATATAAAATAAATAGATGAATAAAAAACTTTATTAAACACAAAGCCAGAGACTTCCAAGCCTTTCTAATCCATAACCCCCAACCAGTTTGGGTTGGTGAATGTACATGTTTGGCAGGTGTCAATCACTTGCAGTCCTCATATTGGATCTCACCGTGATTGCCACCATCAGTCAGTGGTTAGCTCCTTAAATCATCTTCTCAGCCCCTGCTTCTTCCATTTTAAAGTTTTCCGTACATGATTTATATAAAATAAGAGGCATAACTTTTAGATGTGAGATTTCTTGTTGCAATAAACTTAGATGCCTATGTAGCCACCTCAGCATCCATCAGCTCAGAACCTTCCTTCAAGCGCCTCCAAGCTCCTGCCTGCCTGGGTCGGTCTCCCCTGACCTGATTACTGCCATTGTCTGGACTGGGGTTGCCCAGAGAGCTTTGTTACCTTTTGATGGGTGTTTGTGGTCACCAAGGGCTCAGCAGAGTAACCTTGGCCTCTGTTCACATGACTCAGGCCCGAAGCCCAGTAGCGAGGACTGTGAGGGACAGTCCATCTTCGTTCATGTGACCCAGGTCAGTGCTTCCTGGAGAAGCCCAGCTCAGCTCAGAAAGGAACAGATTTGCTGGGCTCCAGACACAGGCCAGGTCCAGTCTCACAGCCCCACGTCCCCTGCAGGGCTTCATTCTGGGGCAAAGGCTTTCATGTGGCCACTAAGGTGGGGGAGAGAGAGAAAGAGGGAGGGAGGGAGGGAGGAGGAGGATGGAGGTGGGAAGGGGGAGGGAGAGAGAGAACACCCAGGGGTGGAGGCCAACTGACAAATCAGAATTGTTACTAAAAGGAAGAAGGACACTGGGCAGGCAAAGCAAAGTGAGTGAGTGTGCTCTGAGTATGTGAATGTGTGTACAGTGAGTGAGTGTGTGTGAGTGTGTGCTGTGAGTGAGTTGCTGTGAGTGTGTGCGCTGTGAGTGAGTGTGCTGTGAGTGAGTGTGAGCTTTGAGTGTGTGCTGTGAGTGTGAGTAAGTGTGTGCTGTGAGTGAGTGTGCTGTGAGTGTGAGTGAGTGTGTGCTGTGAGTGTGAGTAAGTGTGCTAACAGTGAGCACGTGGTTTGCAGTGTGGCGGCTGGAATGAAGGCGGGCACTGTGAGGGCTGCCCAAAGGGTCCTCTGGTCGGGGTCAGCGCAGGTCTACCGTGAGGGAGAGCCTGGGGCTGAGGTTTGGGCTGGGAAGACAGCAGCTCCCCACAACACAGCTGCAGTAGCCTTTGGCTCTCTGGGACCTGTAGTGTATAGCAGGTTTGGGTGCACGTCCGGAGTGTGTTGTGCATAGGAGACTGACCTCCTGGAGTGCGGGTCTCCACGGATACAGGTGGTGTCTGAACTGAGAGGACAGCAGCCAAGGAGGGTGGACAGGAACGCGGGACATTCCTTCCTACGTGAACATGGAACCTGGCCGATGGTTCCTGAGAAGCTGGTGGGGGACACGTGCCCCAGTCAGATCTGAATGGAAGCCGGATGTAGAGGCACATGCCTTTAAATCCAGCACTCGGGAGGCAGAAGGTGGATTTCTGTGAAGTTGAGGCTAGCCTGGTCTACATAGATAGTTCTAGGACAGCCAGGACTACATAAAGAGACCCTGTCTCAAAGAAGAAAAATGTCTGAACAGAAAACAAAGTTATACTCCCACAAATTCTCTCTTTTTAAAATTTATCTTATGCATCTTGGTTTGAAGGCATCAAATCCCCCGGAACTGGAACTGGAGTTACAGACAGCTGTGAGTTTCCACGTCTGTGGTAGGAATTGTACCCGGGTTTTCTGGAAGAGCACTCAGTGCTCTTAGCCACTGAACCATCTCTCTAGCTCCAAGTTCTCTTTAAAAAAAGATTTTATTTTAATTTTTAAATTATTATTTTATATGTATGGGTGTTTTGCCTGCATGTATGTCTGTGCACCCACATGGGGTCAGTGCTCACAGAGGCCAGAAGAGGGCCTCGGACCTCCAGAACTGAGGTGTAAACTGTCGGGAACTGGAAAAGAAGTCAGTGTTCTTGACTGCCGAGCCGCCTCGCCAGCCTTGTTTAATTTTAAATTATATAAGTGTGTGTATGTCTGTGTGTGGGTGTGTGCACGTGAGTGCAGGGGCTATGGAAGACAGACATGTCAGATCTACAGCCAGATTGCAGGTGACTCACAGACACGGGTGCTGAGAATCAGACTCGGGTCCTCTGGAAGAGCAACAAGTGATCTTCACCTCTGAACCATCTCTCCAGCTGCTCACGAGTGTGTG
>NC_022033.1:1437081-1443159 GCF_000317375.1 Microtus ochrogaster | reverse complement strand
ATCTGTAATCTTCACCTCTGAACCATTTCTCCAGGTGCTCATGAGTGTGTAATCTGTAATCTTCACCTCTGAACCATCTCTCCAGCTGCTCACGAATGTGTGGTCTGTGATCTTCAACTCTGAACCATCTCTCCAGCTGCTCACAAGTGTATGGTCTTGCTGACAAAACACAAGGCTCTCCCCACCTATGTGAGGCAGGATCCTGGCCCGTAGCTCTTCACTGTGGACAGGGTGGGCAGAGCTGAAGTTCGCCTGGAAACTGCCAGGAGGAGATCTGGTCTCTTGGCACAAATCAGTGGATACAAATGAATGAAGTAATTTGTGTCTTCTCAGAGTAAGCCCGCCATTGCTCTATCAATGGGGTACATGAATGTGCTAATCCTTTCTTTCTGCTAAGTGCCGGTCACACACAAAGATATCATATTGACAGTTAAAGCAAGCCACAAAGTGAAGCTACACCTCCGCAGGTGGCTTGTGGCAGTGTAGGTCCACTCCTTCCTTCCAAACTGATGGTGTCTGAGCCAGCCTGGGCAGTCTGGGGGAACCAAGCGTCTCTGAATATCACCCCAAGGGCTGGGCTGAAGGGACGTATGTGCTGGGTCCACCCCTGCCCCACAGTGAACTCCAGGAGAGCAGCTGAAGTGTGTAAGGAATGGGTATTATGGATGTTGGGACAGTTGCTGAGAATGTCGGGGGTGTTCAGTCTGGGACGGAACAAGAAAGGGAGAAAGATGGAGATGAGCCAGACACCGAACACAAGTGAACGTGGTGGGGCTCGGAATCCTCTCTCAGAGAGACTGGGCTCTGGTTATAGATGGGCAGAAGCAGGGCCACTCTGTCTTTAAACTGAGCCACTCACCTCTCTCCCCTCTCCTGTCCCACCCCAGTGCCTCCCGTGTCTTCTGCCTCAGTGAGGCTTGGGGACAATGTGGTTCTTATCATTAAAGGAACACGCCAAAGACACACAGATGTGTTATATCACAGCTGGGGCATGAGCAGCAGTGTTGGGAGCATGGGTGATTGGTCCCAGCACAGTAAGAATGTGGCCTTGGTCCTGTGTGCTGGTCGTTCTGGGGCTGCCTGGGTATCATTGATACAGATGGCTCTTTCCATGGCCAGCCTTCCAGTGAGCCAGTGTGCTATCCTCATCCCCACATGCACACTTACACACACACACAGACACACATTTACACGCAAGCCCACATAGATGCACACCCAGTGATGTACTCATGCACCCACTCACTCAGGCACACAATCGCACATAGGTGCATACCTAGAGACTCACACACAAGTGCACCCTCACTGGGGCCCCATGCTCACATTTGTGCACACTCACATGTTTGTAAAGACAGGTACACCCTGACAACATCGACCCCGAGCTGTGCTATGGACCTGCGGGGCCTTTGCTATAGAAGTCCTGACATGACGTGGGGATAAAGCTGTGCAGGGTTACCAGCAAAACCTCAGCCCCTAGGGAGCCTGCTCTCATTCCTGGAATCAAGACAAGTGGATGTGACCCCAAGAAGAGAGAGTCCCTCATGTTCTCATCTGTCACATGGCATTGCTGGCCCTGCATACCGGGAATCGGGAATCGCTGTCTGTGAACTGGCCAAATCCCAGCCTGGGAGCCAAGATGAGCTCATGTGGGGGAGGGGCTGATCCATTAGTGCAAGGAAGAGCCCTGTCTATACTGTGCAGCTCTGCAGCGGAAGATGGCTGTGTGGGGTGGGGCAGGCAGTGGACCAGCAGGGCCACTAGGCTTTCTGTGCCCCGAGTGCCCATATCGACTCTTTGTTCCAGGTCGTTGGAGTGTCCAGATCCTCACCCCAATACTTCAGCTATGCCCCACTGGAGCCCTTCCCCAAGTGTAGCTCTGCTTTCCTGGCCACTCCCAATGAAGGTCATAGTAGCTCCTAATAATGCCATAATTGTGAGCCTATAATTTATCTCGTTCTCTCCAAGAGTTCAGTCTTACCTGTCCCTGTGAGAGGGATTGTTCACCTGGGAGAGAGTGAACAGAGCCCCACGAAGGCTCAGAGCTGGAAAGGCTACTGAAAGTGTTCCAGAAGGGTAGTGGTCCATTGTGGGACCCTTGGTATGGTGTTTGCCTTCTGGTTCTGCCCAACAAGGACAACTCGGGTCAGGAGTGGGCATGGGAGTTTCTATGAAGCAGAGTGTTACAAACGTAGCCCCAGTGCTGGTCTTTTCAGCACCCGGATTGCGGACAGCTCCCCATAGCTTCCTGGCTCACCTTTGGACTAGCCCTGAGCTAAGCACAGGACAGACTAGGGAGCAGGGATGTTCCAGGTTCTCTACCCTTGCTGGGAAGCTGAAGGCAAGCTCTTCCCGTGTCCTTGAATCTGCAGGGCCAAGGCTTGCTCTGGCTACCAGGGACAGCTCCGGCTACATCACGAGCCTGCAGCCGTGTGAGAACAATTCATTTTTGAGTCATAGCAAGTTAATTAAAATGTTTTCTTGCTAATGGTTCCTGGGCACAACTTGGAACAAGGTGCTACTGCAGAGAGCCCATCTATCCGGGGACTCCCTGGTCTGAAAACCATCCTACCAGAGCTTCTAATATGCCCCCTACAGGCGGGAGCTTCTCTCATGAATCATTAATGTGGTGTGTAGTTGCCATTTCGATATGTTAATAATTAATAATGACACACTAATAATTGCTAGTGTGGCTGAGGTTATTGCTGTTTTCCGAATTCTCCCCAGGAAGCAGTGTCGTCTCTTCTCTGGAATGAGGCAGGGACAGCTCAGGAAGGATGAGCAATTTGCCCAAGGGCAGTCAGGATGCCAGGGAGCCCCTAGTATTGGATGATGCTGAACTCACTGACGGAAGAGCCTGTGACCTTAGGGAGTCATAGCACCAAATGGGCATGGCTTAGGGGTGTCCAGGTGTGTCAGAGTCTCACTCTGTAGCCCTGGATGGCCTTGAGTTTACCACGTAGACTAGGCTGGACTTGAGATTGCAGGCATGTGTCAGTCTGCCTAGCATCAGGAAGCTCTTGTGCAGGAGTTGTCAGGTCAGAGGGCAGGAGGCTCTGCGCCACTGACAGGAACCACCAGCCTCTGGGGAAAGGCTTCAACGGCTCAGTGTCTCCAGCTTTGTTTTTCTTCCGTCATCCATAGAATGGATGCAGCGGCTGTGTCACCTTGCAGAGGACTCAGGGCTGGCAGCTCTCAGCCTTTGGCAGGAGCCGGCATTTGGAGTTGCTGTTATGTTTATTGCTCTCTAAGGGTTTCGCCTCGTTCCTTTCCTTGGAAAATACTTATAGAAACCTCCGCGTTCCCCAGAAGCTCCTTGCTGCACCCGGGGCTCCACACTGAAGCTATCAGGGGCTGAGAATGCAACTGGGTCCCCCGGGCTTGAAGGGTCTGAGATAGTGCACAAAGTGGACCTCGTGTCTCTGGGAGAAGATCCCAGAGTCAGAGGGGCTTGAAGGGTCTGAGATAGTGCACAAAGTGGACCTCGTGTCTCTGGGAGAAGATCCCAGAGTCAGAGGGGCTTGAAGGGTCTGAGATAGTGCACAAAGTGGACCTCGTGTCTCTGGGAGAAGATCCCAGAGTCAGAGGGGCTTGAAGGGTCTGAGATAGTGCACAAAGTGGACCTCGTGTCTCTGGGAGGAGATCCCAGAGTCAGAGTGTACCAGGCACCCCCACCTTTTACTTGACAGTTGCAGAGGACAGCATGTGATTTCCCAGCCTGCCCCCTTCCCTTCCCCATCCATCCCGCTTCCTCCTGTCTCTGTCCCTTTGCTGTTGTTGTCTCTGTCTGTTTCTCTGTAACAGCCTCTCTCTCTCTCTCTCTCTCTCTCTCTCTCTCTCTCTCTCTCTTTCTCTCTTTCTCTCTCTGTGTGTCCCTGCTGTTCTGTCTCTGACTCTCTCTACCTCTGGATTTGATGATGCAATGGCCTGAGATGCTTATGAAAGATCCTGCGTGTATGAAGTCAGTCACCATTGAACATCTGTGTTCACTGGGGCACTCAGCATCTTACCTGTATTCCCTGTGCCCTTGACCTTGGGGGCTGACCCCTGTGGGGTATGACTTGGGCCAAGCTGGGTGTGGGGAACAAAGTCCTTAGAACCCGTATTCTCCCTCTGGTAGCTTTCCCAGCATGACCTTTCCTTCTGTGTCTCCTCCCTTGCAGTAGGATCTTGGTGCCCAAGTCTTGAGCAACCTTTGTCCCAGGACCCACTGGGCTTGCTGGAGAGAGGAAGAATGGAGAACTTGGGTTCAGTTGCAAGAGAGACTCTTCTTCCTGGAGGCTGATTTCATTTGCTCTTGGCAGAGATTACCAGGCAACTGTGCCTTGGATAGATGCCATCTACCCAGAGGGGAAGGGGCTGCTGTATATCTCAGCATTCCCTAGCATTGGAGACAGCCATGGGACAGCATTGGCTTAGCACCAGGACATGCTTCCAGGTTGGCATCAAGAGCTCCCTGGGGCATGCAAGTGGCAAGAAAGGAGATGTTCTGTAGCCTTGGCCTCAGGCCTCTGTATATCCGTTGTTTTGTGGTTTCACTACCCACTTAGACCTGTTTCCCCCTGAACACAGAGTTCCCAAACTGGAGGACGCTCCCAGGCTGGAGTCCCTGACCCACTGATAGGCCTATGAATTTTCTACCTTAAATCAAGGCCTCAGTTGTAGATTCTAGGGCATCATGCGACTTTCATGGGGCAAATATGAATGTCTATTCATCATGGATAGGGTGCCAATGACATAACAAAGACACAATTCCTCCTCAGCCTGAAGTCAGTGAGTTTACTGGGGCTGCATGGGTGGCAGGCTATTTTCAGAAGCATGAGCAGCTTGGAGACAACTGTATGACAGAAAAGCCCACCCCGGCATGGGCAAGGAAAGCAGCATCCCCAGAGCTCACTGTCCAACACACAGGCAGTTCCTTCCAAGAGTCCTCTCCCCCCACAACTACATATGTGACCTTAGGAAAGGGTTTTGTGTGTCTTGTAAGTCTGGGGAGCTTCTTGGCCTTATGAACCCCCACTTCCTCTTTATCTTCCAGAGGGGAATGTTTCAGACTTGAGGAAACAGTTACATGCCCAGGAATCAGCTGCCTCTGGCTGTGTGGGAGGTCAGTGTGTCCTCTCAAGAGTACCTACAGCCAGGTAAACTGTTCTGTAGGTATCCAAGAAGCTGCTATGAGGAAGAAAGCTTTTGGCTCCATTTTGTTGCCTGTTTCTTCCAAATTTGAATGCCAAGCCAGGGAAAGAGCTTTTTATGTTTAGAAAGCTTGAAAAGTACATCTCAACAGGACAGGAGTCTGCAGGAGGCACTCGTCCCCCTGTGGACATCCATACGGCTGGCACCTTGAGGTAGTCAGGTCCACTCTGGGAGTTGCTCACAAGTGTTCTTTGGATCCTTCACTTCAGTACCTGGTGCTTTAAGTATCTGAACTTCTCAAGAAAAAGCCTGTGGGACTGTCTGATAGAGTCGGCAGCCAGGGTGGCTTTGAAGGAGTTATCTGAGACTCAGATCCATGGAGCCAGGCTACCTACATAGCAGTACTTCCAGCATCCCTGCAGCCTCTTGTGGAAGTGTTAGACAGTGAAATTGCTCCTGATGCATTGTGGTGCCCACCCCACCCTTACCAGCCCAGTTTGTGCCCTTTGAACTGCCAGGTTAGGGAGGTGCACTCACATCTCTATTGAATGACAGCAACCAAGAGAGGGACAGGAGGTAGCTGAAGGGAGCGATCGTGGCTGGGGCTAGCGTGGAAACGTGGCAGATGTCAAGTAGACTAAAGGAAAGGTGTGTGACTTAGGGGAGTCTTCTTTGTTTTAAGATGTAGTCTTGATCTATACAGGCTTTGAAACCCAGACTCTAAGGAAAGAACGAGGTGTGACAGTCTCAAATTCTTCTGGCTCTGGGGAATTAGGAAGGAAAGTGGCCTCTGCCTATGGGACAGTTCCCTCAAAATTCACATCCAGCTTCAGTCTTTGTATCCCTGTGAGAGTTAGGGCTTTCCAGAGAAACAGCCAACAGGGTCTATGTCTATCCCTATCCTTTGTTATCCACCCACCCATCCATCCATCCATCCATCCATCCATC
>NC_022033.1:1428355-1436446 GCF_000317375.1 Microtus ochrogaster | reverse complement strand
CTATAGCTATCATCTATCTATCTATCTATCTATCTATCTATCTATCTATCTATCTATAATCTATCTATCTATCTATCTATCAATCATCTATCTATCATCTATATCTATCATCTATCTATCTATCTATTAATCATCTATCTATCCACCTATTTACCATCTATGATCTAACTCCTATATACTATCTGTCCACTCATTATTTACTATCTATAATCTATCTACTGACTCGCAGATACTGTGTTAAGTGTCTCTGGCCCCTGAAAACTCTTAGCCAAACCCGAATGGTGTCTGAGCAGCAGCTGAGCACCTTGGCCCCAGTGAGCTGACACATAAAACTTGACGCTCACTCTCTTGCAGCGATGGGGGAGAGGATGTCTCCCAATTCCTACTGCAGAGACTGAGGCTTTTAATAGTCCAGGAATTAGGTCAGATTTTCTGCCCAGCCTTTCCAGGAGGCCCCAGATTCAGTGCTGACGAGAGACAGATGCTTCTGTGAGGCTGAGTGTGAAGAAGCCTGCAGGCCTGCAGTTCCTGGACAGGCGTTAGTACTCCACCCTGCTCAGTCCTCCACTTTCTAGGAAGCCCTCCTGGGTGGGTCTGGTCCTGTGCTGAGAACAGGCAGCTATAGCACCTTTCTGTGTCCAGTGGGGAATTAGCTAACCCCCAGGTCACCTACACAGGAAGGTCAGGTTACAGTGGGGCTCACGAGAACTGTTATTTGCCTGGTTTTGGAGTCCTCCCTGAAGGAAGAAGCACGTAAGATGAGATTCAAAGGGTTGAAACTAACCCCAGGCCTGCTGCCCCGCTGCCTGCCTAGGAGTTGGGGCACCATCCAGGTCACAGGGCTTCGTACAAATGTGCCCTCTTATACACTAGTAGTATATCTCTGCAGGATGCTGGGGCCCATGGTTACAGCATTAGATTTGCCAAGCCTGGACTTGGGCTGTTCAGGCAACCAGGCAGACTTGTAAGTGGCTTGAACCCAACAGACAGTGTCAAGGTTCAAACATCCTCATTAAGGACCCGGCCTCAACAAGTTTTTATTAAGTTCTGTGTATATCCGGGGCCCAGTGGATGGCATGTCCTGTGCAGTTGTGAAATAGCCGTTCCTTAGGGGGCTCATCTGGCCAGAACAGGCTGCTATATCTAGGGAGAGCAACAAGGACCAGACTTAGAACGCCAAGGAAGGCCACAGGGAGTGGAGAGGGTTTGTCTGAGCGAGGCAGCTGCTCATCTGGGCCAGACAGATGTGGAAACTTTTAAAGTGGAGGGGGAGGGTGGCTGGGGCCCTAAAAGGACCAAGTGCTGTATAAATTGAAGCGCATCCATGCCTCTAAGCCGGAGCGATTCCCCACAACACACGCCTGCACAGAGGCCCCCCTCGCAGCCCTGGAGATATGTGTCGCTCCCCACAAACACACACATCATCACAAACACACATATCGTCACAAACACACACATCATCACAAACACACACATCGTCACAAACACACACATCATCACAAACACACACATTGTCACAAGCACATGCCTTATACATATTCCGCACAAGCACAAACTGTGTTGTGTTATAAAACTCTTCCTTAAGACTAACAGGAATGAATGGCCCCAAAGTAACTCCATTGTGTACTAATTTTAGCTAACTTCACCTGGTTATTCCATGGTCCCCACAGATAGCACCCTGCTGCATAGAACATTTTCATGAAGCCACACCTGGGACTTGGGGGTGAGGTGGGGTGGGATGGTCCACCGTTTTAAAACATAAACATAAAAAAAGTCTTAATCAACTAAAGTGAAAAATTTGAAACTTCTGCCTTCCGACCTGTCCCGGATATGATGTAATTTGGTTTCTGAATTTATAAATCCTACCCTGAATCTCTCAGGTTGGGAGTTCTTTCAGACATGAGCCGGGACTGCCAGCAAATAAAGGACTCTTGATCTGGCCTCTATGGAGTGGCTTTCCCCTCTGTCTCACGGGGTTATGGCACCTGTCCATGTGTATATCCCAGAAGCACCCCCCCCCCATAAATCACACCCTCATATGACACCCCCCACAGGCAATGCAATAGTCAAATACACCTCCACTGACATCTGCGTCCACAAACATGCCCCCAAAGGCACTCCATGAGCAATGCATCCACACTCCTGCACACCCACCCCAGGCATGTGTCACACGCCGCATGCCCGTCCCTCCCAGGCAGGCGACTATCGGCCACACTGACCGCAGGGAGCTGACTGCCGTTCAGAACTGGACAGAGAATGTCTGGTGCTGTGCAGATGTGACCTCAGCCTGTGGCGTCCAGGATGGTCTCTACTCAACACATCTCGTGCTGAATCTGCTGTGGCTGGGTCTTGATTGATTGTCACTTTGACTGGACTTAGAATCACCTGGTGGGCACCCCTCTGAGTATGACGGTAAGGGTGTTTCCAGAGAAGCCCAAGTGAGAAGGGAAGACCCACTCTGAATACAGGCGACATCATCTCATGGAGCGGGGTCCTGAAATGAGTATGAAGAAGAGAGCCAGCTGTCATCTCGCTCCGCTTCCTGGTTGTGGGTACAATGTAACAGCTGCCTCAGGCTCCTGCCGGTCACATCTTTACTGCAGTGACAGTCAGTATCCTCAGATCAGGAGCCGAAATGAACACTGAAGTCCTGTGCTGGGTCTTTATTCACAGCAATAGGAGAGTAACTAAGATGGTGTAAGCAGATGATGTCCCTTGCAGTGTGTCAGCAGAGCCTGTTCCAGGACCAGGGAGAGCACCCAGGTGACTTTCCCTGTGCGGATCCCACCCAGGGTCTGCTCTGATACCCGGCAGTGGGCCAGTCCTGTCAGGCTTGCAGAGATCACTGCAGGGCCTGGGGTAACAGCTTCTTTGGCACTTACTGATACAAGACAAAAATGCACTTTCTCATTTGGGGAGTGAATAACCAATTTCTTACAAATATCCCAGGGTTTTTTTTTTTTTTTTTTGAATTAAGTTTCCAGTAAGGATGACATCATCAAATTCATCTTCCGGGGTATTTTGTGAGAAACTCATTCTACCCGGACACTGCCTCTGAGGCAAGCTCCCTCCCTACAACTTCCCCCACCCCTGCTAAAGGGGAGTTTGAAGCCAAGGGAGAGAAGTGGTGGACAGGGCTGAAAACCAAGCAGGCAAAGGGGCTGGACTCAGAGGCCATTGCAAACCACTCCCCACAGCCACCTGTCAGTGGCCAGCCTGTGAGAGGCCTCAGGGTCTCTGTTCACAGATGCTCAGGTCCTTGGTTCTTGAGGTCAGCATCTATCATCCACTCATGAACATGGGAACATGGTACAGATGGTCTCATGCAAGGACTCTTTCAAGGATCCATTTTTCCCTGGATTTCTACCACAAGGACCAGAGCTATCCTGTACCAGGTGTTCCCTTAAACACAAACAAACAAAACTCACCAGAAGCCTAGGGTCCATCTGAGGGCATAGAAGTCTTCCAATCAGAGTGTTCTGCCCACATAGTTGAGTGCCTGTGACAGTCAGCTAGGAGTGGACTTAGCCAGGATCCAAGACACCATGACAGTCCCTTTCCCTACCAGGTGGGAGCCCAGGCTGGTATCCTGAGCATGGCTGTCCCAAGTGATTCCATTGAGTCCATGAGCTAGCGCTGAGATACTTAGCAGCAGCAAGAAGGTTGGAGGCCAGCATCACTTCCCCTGGACTCTCATCAGGAGTGGCCTCTCTGGAGTTCATAGATTCTCCATGACATCTAAGTGAGTAAGCAGACGGCCAAGTATGACCGTTCCAAAGTGGAGCCAGCTCAGGGCTGGACAAGGGGATTCTTAGAATGGAAGGTCTTAAGGCTGAAGCCCTGCCCTGGTGTACACAGCCTTGGCCTTGAAGGCTCAGCCTTGATCTGCCTGAGTCTGCCTGACATTTCCACCCAGTGTTTCTGCTAGTGTCTTCTTACCTGCCTGAGCAGCACCCGACAGAGGGAAGCTGCTAAGGCAGCTTCTGCCCCTACAGGGAAAGTCTGTCCGCCAGAGGAACAGCACAATGTGGGACAAGTGTGTACAGGCAACCAAGTTCATTAAGCAGATGACAAGCTGGGGCCACTGAGCGGCAGAGTCTCCTCTGCTTCCTTCATTTTGCAATCTAGCCTGGAGGTAGGAGAGAAGCCCATTAAGATTTGAGGGTCAGAGCCAGGAGGCTTCTTATACTCCTCCCGGGGATCTGGGCCAGGAGAAGGTTGGCACAAGTCCTCCTCCATAGGATCTGGCCTTGAGGGACGTTAGGGCACCTCAACCAAAGTCAATGGACTTTGGATGAACAATCCAGAAAATGGCAGATGAAGATACTCCAGAGCCAAGCTTGGCAACTGTGGGGCTGAACACGTCACATGAGCTACACAGCCACCCTGCCAGTCCTGGTCACATGGCTTGCACACAAGTGCATGTGTGTGGGTGTGGCCTGTCCTTTGGTATAAAATGTCACAAGTGAAGCAGCACACAGCTTACATGTGTGCAACATAGGAGCTTACGTGTGTGATTGCGTGTGAACACACTCCTGCACGTGCAACATTCCTTCCATGCATGCACACAACTCATGCATGTCAACACTCATACACACATGTACGCATGTGCGTCACATACACACACACACTCCAACATGCACTCATGCTCAATACTTCAAACAAACTTGAATTTGCCTTTTCCAAACCATTGCAGGAATTTTCTGAGAAATAGCAAAATTCAGTACCCAGATCCTGGTGAGTCTTGATGTTCATATTTTGTCCCAGTTTCTTGCTTGGTTGATGTAGGGGTGGGGATTGGCGTGGTGACTGAGTGGAGCCTGAGTCTGCAGATACCCAAAGCACATGACACTAAGCCTCAATCCGAGCCCACAACAGCTGGTGAGACTCAGGTCAGATCGCTGTAGGGCCAGGTACAGAGCTGACTGTAGAAGGGTGGTTGGGCTGCCCCAGCCCTGCAGAGGCTCTGGCTGTAGCTCCATTAATGGCCATCTCCCAGCAAAGCCAGAGATGACTAAGACACCATCGGAGGAATGGGACCCAGGCCAGGAGCATGCTCACCCTGTCTCGTCCTGCCAGGTGGCCCTAATATGGCCTAGTGAATAATTCAGCAGAAATACTCAGACAGAAGGGGAGCCACGGTGCCAGACCAGGCCAGGGGCGAGCAAGACGAGGATTGAGGAAATCCAGACCCAGAGCGCTCAGGGATTTGCTGGGGCCCTGACAACAGGAAGCACTGGTGATGTGACATGGGCATCTAGAGAGGGTCCCTGTCCTGGGACAAGACGTGCTGCCACCCTGGCTGGGCACTCTGAGGCGAGGTGGCCAGCTCTTGCATTGTGTCAGCCCAGTCTATGCTCCTACCTGGTGTGAGTTCAACAGGAAGTGTTCTGAGCAGCAAACAAAACAGGATCTCCCATGGTTCCCCCAGGGCGTATGGGAACGGAATGCCTGCAGATCAGACGGCTGCAGGCCACAGGGGGGCTAAGGTCCACATGTCCCCCAGTGCTCTCAACATTGATCAGGGATCGACTGCAGGGAAGGATGGGACATCTTCCGTCCCGTCTACCTTTGATCTGCTTTCTCAACCTTTACCCTTGAACCCCTCACCCCCATTTGCATCTCAAAGTTCACTGCACAGAATTTAGGCTCCGAGTGCCTGAAGTCGCTACTGCAGCAGGACTACAGGTCCGGCAGAGCCTGCAGGAAGAGGCCACAACCGGCCACCCAGGATCCCCCTGTGGAGTTAAGGAAGGCAGATAGGCAATGGGTATGCCGTGGGACATCTTTCTAATAGCTTCACTTCAGGGTGACATATAGACTTCCAACCCGAAGTCCTCTGCCCCTATCCAACATCTCAGCCTCCTGCAACTTGGAGCCCTGACCCCAGGGGTTCCTGAAACTCAGGCTCCCGTGCATGAAATAAACAGCTTGGATTTCTTCTTTTGTTTTTTTGTTTGTTTGTTTGTTTGTTTGTTTTTCGAGACAGGGTTTCTCTGTAGCTTTGGTGCCTGTCCCAGAACTAGCTCTTGTAGACCAGGCTGGCCTCGAACTCACAGAGATCCTCCTGCCTCTGCCTCCCGAGTGCTGGGATTAAAGGCGTGCGCCACCACCGCCTGGCAACAGCTTGGATTTCTAAGACTTTCCAATTCCCAACCTCTCAGGTGAAACTCAAGCTCGGCAAGCAGTAGGAACAGCAAGTTTTCTTTGTTGCTGTCAGGTGTTAATTTGTTCTCTCTTTTGTGTTTTGAGACAGGGCCTCCTACATAGTCCTGGCTGTCCTGAAACTCACTCTGTAAACCAGGATGTCCTTGAACTCACAGAGTCCATCTTTGCTTCTTGAGTGCTGGGATTAAAGGCATGACCACCACGCCCTGCTCAGGTAGCACATTTTCTATGGAGCCTCAGGCCAGTGTCTAACTACAATGTGCCACCTGGCTGAGAATGCCCCCCCCCCCACAGACAACCTTCTTTTGAGGGAGTGTATTTGTTTAAAGGCTTAGTTTCCCACACAGCAGAATCAAACTATGATGAAAACGTGACCAAGGAAACCCCGCCTCAGTAACCAGGCGTGGTGGTACACACCTGCCGCTCCAGGAATTTGAGAAGAGGAGTTTGAGGCTAGCTCTGTCTCACAGGGAGGTCAGGGATAATCCTAGCTATACAGCGAAATTCCCCCACCCCTGAAAATAAACATGAAATTTGTTACAGTTTAAGAGAAGAAAAGGGATTTGCTTCTTTCTCCTGAGTGTGTGTGTGGGTCTATGGGGGATGCCCTTGGTCAGTCAGAGGATAGGAAGAGAGAAGGGGCAAGATCCTTTCCTATGGCATCTGCAGAAGGAGAAAGAGCCAGAGTTTCGAGACCAATTGCTTTGTGTGACTCCAGCCAGCCGGGTGTGGGATCCTGGCCTGGGAGAATAGGGCAGCTGGGCAGTCATGGCCCAGAGTAAGTGACCAGAGAAGAGGTGAGGACACAGTGTGTGAGCCCTCTGCTGTCTGTAGGAATTGGCCATCCCTGGAAGAGGCTGTCCCTCGGGGCCAGAAAACCCCCAGATATCAAAGCATCAGAAACACGCGGTTAATACAGATGGTACAGTTGAAAATTAAAGCACTATAAAATTTGTGGTGTGCAGACAAAGGGGCACTAGAATACATTTTATTTAACCATTAACTAATTAAGTATTAATTCCTTAAATGGGAAAAATAAAAGATCACAGAGGCAGGCATGGTGGTGTGTCCCTGTAATCCCAGCTCCTGGGAGGAGGAGGAGTCAAAACTGCAAGGTCTTTCTTCAATACAGATCAGGTGCCAGATCAGCCTAGACTCCATGAGATCCTGCCTCAGAAACCAAACACATAAACAAGTGATCACAAACCAATGAGCCGGGAGTAAGCAAACTGCAGCCTCTGTGCCAAATCTGACCCTTTGTCACATTTATAGACACAATCGCCGCGACCGCCACCCGCTCACTCGTAGAGCTAGCTGATGAGGGCGTACGCTTCACCTTAAGAGACTGGTATGAAAACTCAGTGTGAGAAGAAATTAGGAAATAGTAATGATTGGAGAAGGAACCAGGGGGCTAGAAATCAGAACCATAGAGAAAACCAATTTACTCAAGATCTGGTTCTTTGAAAAAAATCAGAGAAGTAAACTTCCACTCAGTCTGTCATGTATATAATGGATTAGCCTTCTGGAAGACCCATCAAGATTCAGTTCACTGAGGAAGTAGCCTTTGCCTCCAGGTTACGGTCCCCAGAAGCACATAGAAAATTCAAGCCCTTCCTCTTTGGCTTCTAGAAGCAAATATGAAAGGTTTGTGAGCACACAGATACCTCTCTCTCTCTCTCTCTCTCTCTCTCTCTCTCTCTCTCGTGTGATTGCATGACACACAGTCTTTGTAGTTGCTGTTGATTGTTCTGGGGCTGTCAACTATCGCACTGTCTTTCTTCCGGAAGATGCTCAACTTTTCTCAATTCTGGGTCTTCTTGAGCACTACAGATGCACAGCACAGATGTACACAGATGTTGTACACTACAGGTGTACAGCACAGAATTGTACACTACGGATGTACAGCACAGATGTACACAGATG
>NC_022033.1:1420852-1428120 GCF_000317375.1 Microtus ochrogaster | reverse complement strand
CACAGATGTACAGATGTTGCTCATTTTTCAGTCAGAGTGAGTGGCTCATACCACCTTGGCAGAACTGGCACCTGAGGACAAAATGCCACCTGAGGATTCCTGGTGGAGCCCTCCATGAAGCCAGATCAAGTGTGGCCTTAACTGTGTGCCAGGCAGTGGGAAACGCCAGGAACTGGGGCTTTCGGGAAAGCTTTGATGGATTTTTTTGGGGGGTACAGGTTGTCACTGTCCCTTGAACAGAAAGGAGAGAGAACTAGCTGATAGCAACCAGCCACATCCTGTGCAATGAGAACTTGTGCCCATACGGTGACACAGTGACCTCCTTTCTCATGTCTGTGACAGGGAGATAGCCTCAGTGCAGGCTGTGGTGGAAGCAGCTTCTCTCCCTCTGTGCCCTGGAATCCTAAGGACCAGATTCCTCTACCATCACGCGGTTCGGTCACACAGAGCTGGGGCAGGAGGACTGGAGCTTACAGGATGCATACAATACTCCGGAAGCAGTTGAGCTCCCTTAGACAGAAGAGTCCTTGTCAGATGTGCGTCTCCTCGGGGCTTTGTCCCAGAGGGGCCTGATTGAGGGAGGAGCCGATGAGATCAGAGCTGGTGCGGGCAGTCTGGTCTGACGGTGGTGACTCAATGGGAAGAAAAGGACGGGAATGGAGGCCCCTCACCCATGCCTGCTGTCAAGCATTGACAGGAAGAGGCCGGAGGCATATACACAGAGACAGCTTAATGGCTTTTGGTTAAAGCATCTGGGCTGGGAGAGGCTGAGGGAACCGTGGTGGCCTTACAATGGCAGCTACTGGCTAGGACTGATGGACTAAAAGCAAGATACAACAGTGCCCACAGACTTGGGTGCCCCTCTTCCAGCCTCCACCCAGTCCTCAGGGTACTGTGGATTCTCTGTGAGGGAGGTCCGGTCAAGCACGGACTCCAGTACTCCGCCTGGCCCATGGTCTACACCTAGAGCATACCTTCCCTGTGAGACCCTCCAAGGAACTGTAAACAGGACCACCAGGAACCAGCAGACAGGAGAAACAGAGAGCTGAGGTACGCTGGCTATATAAGCCACCTGTCCTGGAAGGTCTATTGTCAACTTGGTTTGGGTATAAAGGCGAGGTCACACAGGACTTGGGTTGTTTCTACAAGGAGCCCAGAATGAGACCAGCATGTTAGCCTGGACTCTCAGGCTTCGGGAATTTCTGCACCGGACAGCAGAGCAGGGTTTCGGCCTCGGGCAGCTTCCGGCAGTAGCTGCCGTCTCTATAGTCTGAGCTTGAAGTCCAAGTGCGCAGTGCTTGCCAGGCGACTATTCTAACAACCCAGGAGCGTCGCATTTCAACCCACGAAGTGAGCATACTCCCAACCCAGCCAGGTATCACTGTGCCTCTTGGTGAGGATGGGGAGGTTTGGAGTCAGACAGCTTTGCCCAGATGTACACACCATCCACAGTGTGCACATGTATCCTGCCACTCACAAAGATTCTTTGGGGGCAATGTTGTGCACTCTGGGGCTGGTGTCTGAGACCGGGATGCAGAGCTAGGGGTTAGCTCGAAGAATGTCCAGATACAAGGGATGAAGGGAGGATGCCCTGAAGATGGGATGCCCCAAAATACCATTGTCTTGAAGGCAAGCCCTTTCTTAAACGGATAAAATACGAGGCTCTCATTTGAGTGGAAGACATAGGGACAAGGCTGTCTCTAGAAACACTCTTGTGACGTGACCAGCCCTGGGTGCAGAGTCCATGTATTTCATGTCAAGATCAGACTCAGTACAGTGAACCTGAATGTGTGTGTGTGTGTGTGTGTGTGTGTGTGTGTGTGTGTGTGTGTGTAAGGGGTATTGGGGCATTGTAGGGCCTTGGAGCTTCTTGGAACAGCATGAGGATGTGTCAGGGAACCCAGCAGATTTTGACCCTTAGCAGATGCCATGGACAGAGTCTGCAGTTCTCCGTGGCAATGACCTCATTGGGCTGAGACCTACTGAACTCAGAGGCACCCATAAAGGTCACCCTGACCATGACCAACAGCACCATCCTGCTGCAGCAGGTCCTTGAAACCTGTCTCCCACATCACAGCCTGGTTGATGGGCAGCTGACTGGCTGAGTAGTCCAAAAGACATTTTTACTTTGGGAAGTTGCAAAGAAAGTCCCCTCATCTGGAAAGTTACTTTTCACGTTGAACAACAGTTTTTTAAATATAGAAAGTGGCTGTTTGGGCCTTATGGGTAACAACGAGCGTTTCCAGAGGTACCTTATAGAATCTGTACTGAACTAACGGTTCCTTTATTTGCTTTGGGAGGATCTTGTTATGTGGCTCAGACTGGCCTAGAACTTGGGGAACTCCTCTTGTTTCAGCCTCCTGTGTGTTGGGACTTCAGTGTGCACCACCGTATCTGGTTCCCCATTTGATTTTTATGCAGATGTAAGACAAGATCTGAAACCCTAAAAGAAAAAGATGTTGTTGGGTGGGGATGAGGCACAGAGAGGAGAGAGAGATTGAAACAGGCAGAAGGTGTGGGGAGAGGGAGGGAAAGAGAGAAAGCCACTGAACTAGCCACGAAGAACACTGTTGAGAATACCGCACAGGAACAGCAGACCACGACAGTCAGCACCTCGGGACTCAGGAGAGTGGTGACCTGTGGGTCTTGGTCTTCCAGGGATCCTCCTCCTGCCCCATCTCGAGCTGGGAAGTGCTGGGCTGGGGGCCAGTAAAACACTCTGGCTCTGATAGCGCACTCCGTTTTAACCGGTATATTATCTCATCAGCAGTTTTACTCAGCCGATTGGCAGCACCCCAACCCGGCCACCAGCAGATGCCCCAGCTACAGACATGCAGGGCTCTGCCCAAATCTTCCATCTGTATACCCAGCCAGTGTGGTCCCCATTCTGAGCCTCTTCCATACTAAGTCCTCCAGAACACCCCACCCATCCAGGTTCAGCCCTAGAAAGGACATCAAATAGGCCAACAGTGGACTCTATCCCTGGGAGCTTGGGTGCCACTGGCTACAGGTTCGGGTGTCTGACTGGAGGCTGTCCCCAGTGAGGGCTGTGGCCCAAAGCCTGTCTTCTGACAGGAGAGATACTCCAAGCCTGTCAAGTCAAAGACCCCGAGGCCTGTTCTTTGTCCGTCACCATCACCTCATAAGACAAGCCTCCGACGGGGACAGACCTCACATATATTACACTTCAAATTAAACTGTTAGTGTGCCCCACTCAGAACCCAAACACAGGTCCTGCCTGTCCATCAAGGTGACAGGGCCCTCTCTGCTTTATTGTTTCTTACCTGAAAAATGACTGCAGAGTGTAAGCAAGGTATAAAACTCTTGGAGACCGGCTAAAGCTAGAACAGCGTGTAAACATCAGAAAGGAGCTGCGGTGATTTCTCACAACAGAGGTCTGGGGCCAGGAGGGAGGTGGTGCCTGTTGGGACATTGGTTGGAGGCAGAAGTCCAGATTCTCTGCTGTTCTTCAGTTCTTGTGTCTGAAAGAGGTGGGCAGGACACAGTGAAGTATCCAGGGTGGAGCCCACGGTCCTGGGGGAGAATGAGACCAGTGTAGCCCACTTTTCCCACCGAGCTGGGAGCCCTGCCAACACCTCCTGAGACTGGAAGGGGCTGGTCTTTGAGGGCAGAGCCCACATAGATCGGGCATCAATAGGACATCTGGTCTTGACAGTATCCTTGTAGTGATAGTTTATGTTTTAACAAATAAAGCTTGCCTGAAGATCAGCGGGCAGAGCTAAGCCACAAGAGGCCAGGGAGTGGTGGCTCACACCTTTAATCCCAGGAGATAGGCAGGGGCATCTCTGTGAGTCCAAGGCCACCCTGGGCTCCACAAGATTGAATCTGTGCTCCCAGCACTTGGGATCCCTTGTCTTCAATCTCAGCACTAGGGAGGTGGAGACAGCAGTGATGTGGCTGGGTGGAGAGAGGAATATAAGGCGGAGGAGACAGGAGCTCAGTGCAGTCTGAGGTTTGGTGGAGACAGTTGCCGTGTAAGGACACAGTCTGAGGGCAGGATCTTCCCCTTGGGTCTGAGCACTGGTAGAGGTCAAAGGTCTCCCTACTGGCTGACTGCTTTCACCCCTAGCATCTGACTCCGTTTTTACTATTAAGACCAATTAGAATTCGTGCTACGTATCCTTTTATTTGATTCAGGCATACTTCGATCCAGTAATGCTCCAGGCTTCTAGTTACAACTCCTCAGGTCCCTCTCTGCCAGGCCAGTTGGGTTTGATTTCCCATCACTTCCAAGGGAAGAAAATCTGCCTGCGTTCGAGTTCCTGGGGTAGTGTGTGGGACAGACCTCAGATGGCTCATGCCAGGCAGTAGGAAAGACACCGTGGCCTGTCTCTAACTAAAAGACAGCAGACACATACAAATTGAGGAGCATTCTATAAAGTACTGACGTGTCCCCAAGACGATCACTTTTTTAAGAGGGACGCCCCATCGACCTTCATAGCCTGGAGGATATGGGGTGTCTGAATGTCGCGTGGGGTCCTGGGACAGAAAAGGACAGCAGAAAGAAGCCAGTGGCACTCAGTTCCCACCATGGTGAGACATGCGTGAACGTTTCACATGTAAATGTGAGGGCGACTATGGGCTTGGGGACTCTGCACCCCTAATTTGAAACCATTCTAAGAGTGGAAAGTGTTCTTGAAACGGGAGGGAATTATGGAACAGATTGCTCCGTCAGCGGTAAGTCTCTATCCTATTCAGGTTCACACTAAGTCCTAAGAGTGAAGAGCCGGGGCAGGTGCCCTCCGATTTCTCACCGCCTCAGGGAGTCTGAGGTAGAGCCTGCAAAATGCTTACATCGCTCCACTAGGGGGAGCTACGCGCAACAAATTGCTTCTTGAGGGCAAAGTCGGCTCCGCTCCGGGAGAAAGTCACTAACAAACGCCTTTCTTGGATTCCGAGGGTGGGTGGGTGTCAGAGCAGGCCTTCGTCAAAGCCACGGCAGCTATCTGAACAAAACACTGTTTTTTTCAGTGAAACCCTCTGCAAGACCGGCAGCCGACTTTTCTTCCTCCAGCCCCCTGCCCCACCTCCCCAGGGTTACAGATGGGCAGAATTCCCAGGCAGCCTAGGGCTCTGTGGGGGTTGAATTTCATCAGGGCCCCCCCGGTCTGTATTGCTGCAGCCACCCTGTCCGGGTGCCCATTCCCAAGGCTGAGCTGCTGGTTGGCTGTGGCCATCGAGCCTCCTTACAGTAATCGTGATGATGCTAAATGCGTAAAGACTGCTTTCCCGGAAAACTGCTGACATGCTTGTCTCGGAAAGGGAGGGTTGGTGAGAGACGCCTGATGGCTCAGACCTTAATCAATCTCTACTCTCGCAGCTAAAATAGTTGTGATTTATGAAATTCTGCAAGTCGGATCTCTGCTGCCCATGCATTCCGAGCAGCTAAGAGGCACGCTCACTGGATACCCTGCCTGGCGTGGTGTATCTGCCTCCTCCCACCTTCTCTGATTTTTTTCTGTTTTCCCTGGTCCCTCATTCTCTGGGTTCATTCTGCGTCTCCCCTAGGATCTGCTACACCCTCGCCTGCAGACTTCAAGGGACCTCATCACCTTCACCGTCCAGCAGACTCTTGGGCGGTGACACACATCTTACAGCTCAGGGGACTCTGGGTCTGACCCCTAGCCTGAGGTCATTCTTTATGCACAATGAGATGTCAATTGAGGGGAAAAGTCATTCTCTCTGACTCCATTTATGGAGGACAAACGCAATTGTATTGGTGTGTTGGTCAGAAATTGACCGGCGACACCAGCTTCTCTCCAGCTTCAGTATGTTTTGTAAGGCAGTGCGCATGCGCGCAGGAGCACGTTGACGTGTTGTACGTGTGTGGAGGCCACAGGTCAAGTTCAGGGGTCTTCCTCTGTGTTCTCTGGCTCACTGTTTGAGACAGGGTCTCTCACTGAACCTGGAGCTTGTCGAATTGGCAGCGTGCTCCCTTCCAAGTGAGCCGCTTCTCCTGGCGCTTTAACGTGGGTGCTGGGAATATGGACTCAGATCCTTATTCTTGCAGGGTGAGTACCCAGTTGAGCCATCTTCCCAGCCCAGTGATGCACTTTATTTGAAAGGTAGGCACAGTCACAGAGCAATGGATGAAAGATTGGAGACATGCCTTTTCAAGCGCTACATGCTCATGACAAATGCTGTCTTTAGTGTGAATCTAAGGCACACGGTGAGAGAATGAATTTGCTTCTGACAGAATTTAAATATAAAGCCAGTTCTGGCCACAGCACTGACAAGGGGCCTTCTGGTGAGAAAATCAACTTGACTGTCTTTCTGGGAAGTAAAAAAAAAAGTTCTAAGGGTTCATTTTGTCACAGTGCACCACAGTTTCAATAAAATCCTCAGAGATTGTCCCCAGGGAAGTAAGCTTCTGCCTCAAAATTTGCACATAAGACCAGACACTGAGTTTTTAACATTCAAAACTTGGACTCATCCACACGAGTTAAATAAATTATGGTAAGAAGGTGTGTAGCTACAGTGTCAGGGACAAATATTAACTGATATGAAGAAATATTCAAAACATACCAAACGAGGGGACAAGTGGGGATAGCTCAGTGGATAAAGGTGCTTGCTGAGGAAGCCTGCCAATCTTAGTTCCGGCCCTGAAACCCATGTTCACGCTTGTGTGAGATTGTCCTGATTACCATAATTGATTTGAGAAGACCCATCTTAACTATAGGTGGGGCCATTCCCTGGTATTTATAAGTAGAGAAGACACACTAAGAGGCTCATGTGAATTGGTTGCTTCTTTCTTGTGCACAGCCACTTCAGGCTCCCACTGCCTTGACTTCCCGCCACGACAGACTGATCTTGTGTTACCTAGGACTGTGAATCGGAATGAACTCTTTCTCCCTTGAGTTGCTTTTGCTGGGTGTTTTTATCACAGCAGCGGGGAAAGTAACTAAGACTCAGGCTAAAGGAGAACAGAATCTCAGCTTTGTCCACACGAGTTCCTTACAGCATTGCTCACAACAGCCCAGAGGCGGGAGCAGCCCAGTGCCCGTCAGTGCGTGAACAAGACAACACGGTCTACCATCCACACAGAACATCTCTCGGCTCTGAGAATGAAGGGTGTTTTGACACCTGCTACAACACAGGTGAACACTGAGGGCATGGTGAAGAGGGGAATAAGCAGGGCACAGAAGGACAAAGGCTACAGGATCCGTCAACTTGAGGTCCCTGGAACCACCAGATGCAGAGGCTGAAAGAAGAATGATGGCCCAGGTGCTAGGGAGAGGGTGATGGAG
>NC_022033.1:1408342-1420137 GCF_000317375.1 Microtus ochrogaster | reverse complement strand
GGGAGAGGGTGATGGAGGCTGGTGTCCAGGCTCTAGGGAGAGGGTGAAGGAAGCTGGTGTCCAGGAGCTGGGGAGAGGGTGATGGAGGCTGGTGTCCAGGCTCTAGGAAGAGGTGATGGACACAGTATCTAGTGGGGATAGAGCCTCAGGAGGGAAGGGAATTGCCCTGGAGTTGATGGTGGTGAGGGTTTCACAACATGAACTAGCTGAGCACCCTCAGCTGTGCATTTGAAACAGACACATAAGCCTAGTGCTATGTATCTTCCCGAATAAAAACCTACAGTAATGGTTTAGCCACAGTAAAACTCAAGCACAGGCACATGACCAATGCATTTCAGACCCTGATTTGCCTGCGTCCTGGAAGGGTACCAAAGCAGAACACCTGGTTACGAGCACAGCGATGGTTCTGGGTCAGATTTCTCCGCTCTTGGAGGCCCTGTCACCCATCTGTGTGGAG
Organism: Microtus ochrogaster; assembly: GCF_000317375.1. NCBI lineage: Eukaryota > Metazoa > Chordata > Mammalia > Rodentia > Cricetidae > Microtus > Microtus ochrogaster. The sequence continues at coordinate 1,419,680 of NC_022033.1, read as the reverse complement.
GAAGAAAGGGTACACACCACAGCTTGCTGTGAAGGTCAAAAACCAGGCTGTACATGCAACGTGCTGAGCCTGGGAGGCCGCAGCTCCCACTGCACAGCTGTTCTCGCTGCGTTCCATGGCCTGTCTGACCCCTGGACATGTGGACTCCAGGCCCTATGGCCTCAGTCTGGCAAGCAGGTGTGAACTCAGGTCTTAGGGGAAACCAGGGAGACGATTCTAACATGTGCTTCTCACCTGTCGTAATAGGATTAAGATAGAAGTCACCATCTGTAAAGGAACTTCCACATGAGTTGGAGGGGAGGCCTGGATATCGAGGCCCACAGGCCAGCAGCGGCAAGCGTCTCCACAACGTGCTCAGTTAAAGCTGATGAAGCAGAATTCCCACGTGTGAGAAACTTGGGGGCATCTGTTGTCAGTGCTGGGGAAGGCCTGTCCCAAACTCCCCGGCAGAGTGAGTGTGGGTGACATGGGGGCCGAACGTAGAGACCCTTGAATGAGAAGTGCTGGGGGTCCCTGGAGACTCACACAACTGCTTGGACATGGATGCAGCTCTGGGGTCCACCTAATAGGTCCACCCTGGCAGGCGCGGAATCTGCCTTTAAATTCAGGTTCATCTAACACAGATGCCTGGTGGATGCCGGTTAGCAGAATACTGCCCCAGATTCTAGTTAGAGGATATTTGCCCAAGGGGACACAGCCCCCATTAGCCAAAGGGGAGTAAGGCTCCCAAGGACGCCACAGCATGGATCAGCCAATAGGACGCCGAGGAAGGAGGCTCTCATGGGGCTTCTGCAGGACAGTAGAGTTTCCGCCACTCTGGGTCCAGCCTGTGCACCAGCATCTGACAATGCTGGGTTGGAGCCTCTCTTTCCACCGGGCGTGCTGAGATTATTATCTAACCCATCTACGTTATGTTCCCCTTGCTTAGGGTAACTAGTGAGGATCCTGAGGGCCACAGATAATCTAAGACCTTCTCGCTCCTCCTGAGTGATGAAGCTTCAGGAAGAGTCCTGGGAAGGCTCTGGCAGATGACCCAGGATAGCCACACAGTGTAGACACCCTCATTGGCTCCCTCCAGCAAGGTTGGAGTGCCCGGGCTCAGCCAAGACACTTCTGCCCTCTACTGGCTGATATGGGTACTACAGGGAAGGATTAATGAGAAAAGTTGTCTGAAGGAACTGGGGGCAGAGAGCCTCCAGGAGTCTCAGGGTCTTTACCAGGTCTGACAAGGCCCTACTCTGAGGCATTAAGGAGAGGCTGGGGAAAGCTTACTGGGTCCCAGAACCAGAAAAGGGAACTAGAGCAGCCTACAGGGCCAGGATTCTCTGTGTCACTAACAGTCCCATTTTCTTAATGAATGGCAAGATGGTAAAGCATCATTTTCTAGTTGGGGAAACTGAGGCATTGTAGAACAGGTGTGGGTTCTGGACCGAAGCTCTGAGGCCTGTGACAGGCTTGGCAAGGAATGAGAATAGCAATAGCAATAGACCAGGGACGCAGCCAACCCTGGGGCTGCTGCAGTTAGGGGCCATGTTCCATGCCATGCCGGCAGCACAGGCCTAGGATGCCCTGGGCAGGATCTGGCTGACTCTGGAGTCCTTATTGTGAAGACCAAGTGTCACACAAAACATGCAGATTCTAGGGGTCACTGTGGGCTTATGGACGGCAGAGCCGACCTCCACGGAGTTCACTGTAGGCCATGCAGAGCCCTGAGCCTCCACTTGATCAAGACAGAGACCGTATGAGTCCTCCACCGGCACATGGCTATCCGTCCCTCCTCTGTGGACAAAACTGGTTTTAATTCGAGGTTTCTCTGGGTGGCTGGGTAGCTGCTAGGAGGGGCATGGGGCCTACATGTGTTGCCCATCAATGCATTCTCAAAATCCAGGACCCACCATGTTCCCAGCTTACTTCTGGAGCTGCAGGTACTGCCTTGCTTCCCTCGGCCTCCCCGAAGTCCCAGAGTTCTGAGCATCCTGTATCCCGGAAGGGAAGTGTTGAGGACCCGTTCCTACTAGCCCCTGGATTTCCAAACTATCAAAACATATCTGGGCCAGAGTCCAGCCTCTCTGGGACACCACCACAGCATCCAGCACCAAACCCCAAACCCCAGCGTCCAGGGGTAATGCGAGGCCTATGTGGCCTCCCAGCGCACAGAATCCAGGGGATTTAATTAAAATTGCTTCTTCTCTCACAGTTCTGGGACTAGACCCCAAGGCCTCATGTCTCTAGCACCGAGCCACACCACAGCCCGAAAGACGTTTCTAGCAGACCCCTAAATGTCAGTTTCTACTACCATTCTGCCGGCAGTAGGGTGGAGTCTATGGAGAATGATTGAAACCCAGCTTGGAAGGAGAGGTCCTGTCTCACTGGATTCCGGCTGAACCAGGATACAGGGACGATGTCCCTGGGATGGATCTCCAGGGCAAGTCAGCTGTGGGTCTACTCCAGACCCCCTCCTCCATCAGCCCAGGAGGCTCGTTCTTGCCCTGGCCTGGAAGGTGACTTGTGTGAACACTGCCCATGTCTGATTTGCCTTTCCTGACCCCTCCCTCTTGGGCAACAGGGATGTACACTATGAGGACCAAAGGGGCGCAGACAATGTCCCTTATTTATGATTGATGGACAGTTAGAGAGAGGGGGCCGGGCGGGACCAGGACACCAGTGTTTCCCTTTGTTCTTTCTCAGCTGTCAAAGACACCATCTCGCATAGGATGTGTGTAGCTTCTGTAGAAGTTTCCAGCACACACTGGGACGAACCAGTGTGGTGTGTGGGGTGGGGGGAAAAGGGAAGAGTCCTACCCCAGGCCACCTGAAGCCAAGGCTGGCAGAGCGGAGCTCCTGAGGTGTCAGGTATAAGGCAGGCAGCTCGCGCTGAGCCCAAGGAAGAACTGATACGGGAGTATCAGTAATGCCAGTCACTGAGATGCCCACAGTCCGAACTCCTGACGAGCACATGCTAACTGGTCACCACACAACACACCAGGGGGCAACCCGTGGGTTCTGAAGTGGATAACAAGAGGCAAGAGGGCCATCCCCACACAAAAGGAGGAGAAGAGGTGACTCATGGGGCAAGGTGGGATGGGATGAAAATTTACTGAGGGCACTGAGGGCGAGATGATCAGACAGGCCCTGCTCCCGAGTCCCCGTTGTCCGTTCAGTCTCCCTCATAGATGGGGGTCAGAGAACCAACACACGTGTATGGAGAAGCCGTGCCAAAAAGGCCTCAAGCAGTTGGACCATTACCTTATGAAGTGTTCTGGACAACGGCCAGGAGATAGCTCAGCCGGGTAACAGGGCTTGCTGCCTTCTTGCTTGCCGATGACCTGAGTTCCACTCACGTGATAGAAAGAGAAAACAGATGCCCAGAAGCCGTCCTCTGGTCTCCACACGCACGCTCTGTGTATGTCTGTGGGTGCAGGTATACATACATATGTGTGCAAGAACGGGCCGGAAGTTGCTGCTGGATGTCTTCCTCATTCATTCTCTGCCTGATATACTAAGGCATGGTCTCTAGGCCAGCTAGGCAGTTTGCACTGGGATCCCCTGTTTCTGCCTCCTGGGTACATGAGATTCCAGGTAGGCCACCGTGCCTCCTCCTAGGTGCTGGGGATCAGAACCCAGGTCCTCATCCTTGCCCATCAAGTGCTTTACCCGCCGAGCCATTTTCCCAGTCTCTGAATTCTCCACTGTAAAGTAGCTAACTGGGCTGGGTTTGGCGACACCTTTGTAATCTCAGCACTTAGCGGGTAGGCGTCTAAGGATCAGGGGCCTTCAAGGTCATCCTCAGCTCTATGGCAATTTCAAGCCCAGCCTGGACTACAGGAAACTCTGTTCAAAACAAATACAAACCAAACAAAAAAGCCCCAGCAACAACATACACATGAAATGTTGAACCCGGGCTGGAGGCAACGCATCTCGAATGGAGAAGGGCTGGGCTCCGTGCCCAGCACCAGGTGGAAAAGAAGTGAACGTCTTGACTCTTTTTTGTGATGCTGAAACAGCAAAGCCACCCCTCTGTGGCTGATCTGTGAGATCTCAAGTCACAGGGCTGTGTAAGGATAACTCATGGATGTGGGGTCAGGACAGGGCCAAGCTGCCTTAGCCCCAGACAAGGAGCTGGCCACAGTCCAAGCCTTGAACTGGTTCAGACACACAGCACCCGTCAAGTGACCTTGGAAGCGGCCTGCGCCTTGCGTGAACTGTTCCTGGTGGGTGTGACAGCAGAGCTGTGTTTGTATTTAAAGCATGCAAAAGAGTTGCTCAGAAATGCAGTGGGAATGGATGAGGTCATAGGAACCCAAGATTTGGCCACAAGTAACCTGGGTGGGCTGGGGGCGGGAGCTGCAGAGACTGGTGATGGCCGCGTGTGTTCCATGTGTGGGTGTTTAATGTTTCCAGAACACGATAAGGCAGGAAGCAGTGAGCACCACGCACAAGGGCTCAGGGGTTCCTCCTGGACCCAGGTCAACTCCAGGCTCCCGAGCGACCACGGAGGCATGTCTATCTATTTGTGAGGATTTTGTAAACAACCCCAGGCATCATTCTTAGGATTTGTTTTTTGGAAACACATTCCTGCAGCCCAGAGCGTCAGAATCACCCCTTCCATAGTGATATGCTGTCCCTAGCATGGCTTCAGTGGCCTGCACAGCCTGGTTCATCCTCATGATTGCACCAGCAAGAAGAGAATCTCGGAGAGAAACATGAGACCAGGGGACCCGAGCCTCCCAGGACCAGAAAACCAAATGTTTCTCCTGGGACCTGGAATTTTCCGCAGGCATATTTATCTTCCCATGTGACACAGCCACATCCTCATCGCTCGGGATGACAGACCTCCTCTTCGGAAACAGGAGGAAGGGGCGGCTCTTTGCCTTATCGTGAACTTTTCCACTGTGGCCCAGGGGCCCTTGGGCCACTGCTCACCACTCCCCCCAGACTTCCTGTGGGAGCCCACATGAACTTCACCACAAGTTTCTGAGATGGCAGCTCTCAGGGACCATTTCCGTACCCTCACTGGCACCCAGAAAAGGAGGGACGGGGACGTGTTGCACACACAAAACTGAGACCTGCGTCTCCTTCCCCCCCATCAGAACTGTGGTCCAGCTTCAGCCTCATGGAATTCCCATACTCACCCCCAAGCCCCGGCTGCCATGCTGAGCCCTGGAGAAATGCCCAGTGCCCTCAGAGGGTGGGAGATGTCACTCAAGACAAGAATGGTGGTTTTCTAAGTGTTTCCTCTGTGACTTTCATGACAGATCATGGTGGCCTCCCAACATCTCCATTTTCCTGAGCAGGACCAGGGCTCTGAGTAATAGCAGAGGCCCCTGTGTAAAGTTTGAACTTCAGCCAGCCCAAACCAGTCCAGTTAGACCAGAGAAGCCCCTGGGACACTGCTAGCCTAACAGAAGGGTAGGGGTGGGAATCACAGATGCCTCACATGGAGGGGTTGGGGTCATCTTCCTGCTCAAGGCTATATCCCTACACCCTGGCCCAGAGATTCCCACACCTGGACCCCAAGAACCCCACTCTTTGATCTCAGGAACCCCCATATACTCATTCCTCCCAACTCTGCATCCTGAACCTGTGAAACCTCCCCCATATCCTTACATGCCAGGGACCCCTATACTGCTGCATGGATCTCAGACCATAATACCCAGGAAATCCCCCAGGTCCCAGCTAGTGTCAGAGCTGAAGAAGGGACTGGAGACCCCAAATCAGAGCCTTATTTTTGTACAGAGCACCACTTTTACCTGGGCTCCTGGTTGCTGAGCAGAGGAGGGGCTGTCCACACTGTCCCCAGACATCAGACATAATGGGGTCTGAAACTTTCTGGTACAAAATAAAACTCCTGGGCACACCAGTCCCTCCATGCCCAACATAGCCAGGCACCCACAGGGACCGCCATCTCCCTATGGAGACAAACACCATGCCCAGATACTGAGCTTTCACGCTTGGTGTGAGTAGTTCTGCTCACACTGTCTGTGTTCGGGTAGCACACTAGGAAGGAGGGGCCTGTGAAGTCTGTCCCTGCTTGTGGCTGTTAGGAAAAAAATCTTGAGGGGCGGCTCCACTGGTACAAAGAAATCCAATTAGGTCACATCAAACCAAATTAAAATGCCCATTGTTTGATTAAGTACGGCACTCTCGGATGACCAAGCACATGGCGGGGAGACAGGACAGCAGGAAGCACATGCAAACCTGGAACCATGTGTTTCTCCTCTGGGAACCCACTTAAATACCCTGTGGGAGTGGCATGCTGGGATTTGGAGTCCAGAGCAATGCGACTCCCAGGCCAGGGGGGCTGGGATGGATGCCAGGGGCTGGGGCTACACTCCAGACTTAACAGTGGCATACAAGGATTGGTCCCTGGACCTCAAGGCTGCAGAACAAGGGCTCTGCCCCTGAGCTCCACTCCCAGCCTTCGTTTTACGTCTTATTCAGAGTGTCCAGCTTGGTATTTAATTTACAATCCTTCTGCCACAGCCTACCAGGTCGCTGGTATTTTAGGGCTGGGCCACCAGGTCTGGTGTGAAGTTAACCTTGATATCTTTTATTTAAAACTAACAGAGTCATAAAACCACCACTTCAATATGGAAGCAGTACATGGGACGGCAGATATTCTACTCCTTTTAGCTTCTGCATCTTCAAAATAGGTTTGTATTTTACATCCACTGCCCGTGGTCAATTCAGGTACTGAATATTTATCATAAATACTGGACTAAGAGCTGGCAAGACTGCTCAGGGGGTTAAAGCAATCGCTGCCAAGCCTGACTACCTGAGTTCAATCCCTAGGACCCACATGGTGGAAGGAGAGAACCAACTCCCACAAGTTTTTCTCTGACCTCTACATGTGGACCGTGGCATTGTGCAAGCCTCTCACTAGATAGACAGACAGACAGACAGACAGACAGATAGATAGATAGACAGATAGAGACAGATAGATGACAGACTAGATAGACAGGCAGATAGATAGACAGACAGACAATAGATAGATGATTGATAGATGATAGATAGATTATAGATAGATAGATAAATGGATAGTAGATAGATGATAGATAGATAGATAGATAGATAGATAGATAGATAGATAGATAGATAGATAGGTGATAGATAAAGAGATGTAATGAAATTTTTAAAAAAAGAAATACTAAATTAGACTTAGAATTCACGAAATTTATCCAACTGAGTACATTCAAACAGGCTAGGAAACGGCTTGGTCAGGAGAACGTTAGCCTTGCAAGCTTGAGGACGTGATTTCAACACGCAGAACTCACGCTAAAGTGAGTGGGGATGGAGGCTGGGCCTAGCGGCTCTAGTTTATAATCCTAGCCCTGAGGAAGCAGAGGCCGCACACCTAGGGCTAGCCTAGCTCACTTGGTGTGTTCCAGGCCAATAAGAGACCTTGTCTCAAAACCCAAGGCAGACAACCCCTGAGGAACGACACCCAGGGTTGACCTCTGGCCTCCACAAACATTTGCACACGTGCGTTCCCATGCATTAGAACACACACCCAAGGCACACCCGTGCAATGCATGAAGACATACTTAGATGTTTTTAAAAGTGGAATGATCTTTGTTTTTAAAAAAAATGCTGCTGTTTTGCAACAGGGTCTCACTCTAGTTTTTGTGACATGTGACTGTGGCTCTGTCATTCCCGAATGCACCACATCATAGGTTCTATCTATGCCAAACTGGAGTGGTTTCTGGTTGTCCAGGCTTATCTGCTGGTGTCCATGTCTTCCCGGTGCTGCCGCGTCCACAGTATGTGGATGGAGTCAAAACAATGGAAGGAAGAAAGGAGGCCCAAAGCCCCTCCTGAGAACTGCTAAGACATGATGTTGACCCCAACCAGGAGGAGGGCACTGACTAGGCTCAGCAGTCTGGAACCCCCACTCCCAGGCCAGTCTGCTGCCAGCCTGGACGGTGGCCCACCCACTTGGTAGTCATAGGGCTTCAGGGCAGTGGAGTATGGAGAGAGATCGGGTTCCAAGATGGTTGGGTATGAACTGTCTTTCTCCGGGCTGAAATCCTGGGCATGTAAAATGGCTGAGATGTTTTGTCCTCTGGCTATATTCAGTTCTTCCAGGTCATCCACGCCCTTACGTGCAAGAATGTGTGCAAAACCCACGTGTGCCAGTGGGGGAGGACCCCACCCACCAGAGGGAACTGGAAGAGACTCAGGTCTTCCTTCCATCAGAGAGGAGCCAGAGAGGATGAGGTCTGTGTGGAAGCCAAGTCAGTAAGGGCTACAGGCCCTAAATGAGCCTGTCACAGTGACTCACGATTTTAATCACGACACCCAGGAGACTGGGACAGGAGAACCTGAGAGAAGAGTTCTTGGCCCCTCTAAGACCCTGTCTCAAGAAGAGGAGTCAATGGTGGCATTACCAGCCAGTTGGGCAATAGTGTCACCTTGCAAGTTGGGGGAGATACAGGGCCTCCATGCAGGCTGGACAATGCTACCCTGGCAGGCTGGAACTGGGTATGCTTGGGCCTGCCCCTCCTAGACCTCCAGACCTGTACCAGCAGGTAGACTGGCCAATTATGTCTTGGGCTTTATTGCTTTAGCTGGTACTTAACCCTCCCTCACAGTTACCTGGCTTCCAGGTACTTTGAAAGGAATTTACCCAAGGTGGGAAGGGGAGGGATCTGCTCCCACCTAGGCAGACAGGACCAGGCTGTGCTTTCTAGAAGGAGTTGGTGAGTCTTACAGACACACTGCTTGGAGTCTGCTCCTGACATGAGCGTCCCTGAGGGCCATGTACCCTGACTGCAATAAGTGTCACCAGGACAGTCCGGCACAAGTATTCCTGGCTGCCAGAGGCTCCCAGAAATGGTTGTAGTCGAAGTCACCAGAACCAGGAATTCTCCTTGTAGGCTGAGACCAACCGAGGAAAATGATCTCAAACATCTCCCCAGGGCAGAAACTTCCTTAGTTTCCTGGATGTAATTTTCCAGAGTTGAAACTTTCCCCTTAAGTGTGGTGGAAGGACATTCTTATAGCCACTGACAGTGCACACAGAACTATTTCTGTCCAATCAGAAGCCACCCCCCCCATGCCAATCAGCCACGGTGGCACACACATATGATCCCAGCACTAGGGTAGATAGAGACAGGAAGATCAGGAGTTCAAGGCCAGCACAAGGCTGTCTCAAAATCAATAAATAAGTGACCGGCCAGAGCACCCGAAGTTCTGGTGCCGGCCGCGGAGGGAGGCTAAACTCTGAGAGCCAAGGCAGGTTTAGAATGCTGGGTTTGTTTCTCCTGTTTTGAAGGTATAGGTCTGGGGACATGTGTACAGCCCCTACAAGATAGGGAAAGTTCTGGAGGAAGGGGGCCCAAGGGGACAAGGACTCAGGGCGCTGGACAACTGTGTGTGTGTGTGGGGGGGGTGTAGCAGGAGAGTTGCACCCAGTCACAGAGGCACCAGGAGCCATAGATGTGAACACCCACAGAAACTTGTCTGAGGATGACTCTTCTCAGCGTGAGGTCCTCGGAATCCAGTACCCAGAGGGACTGGATACATTGTGTCACATAGCAAGCTCCAAATGAAGATTGTGCCAAACCAAAGCCAAAAAGCTGATTATCTTGCTGGACCTGAATGCCTTTTGTAATCCAGGTGGCAAGATTTCATGGCAGGAGGCCTGCATGGCTGCCAGCCAACCTCAAGGAACAGGAAGTGCTGTGTCTGGGATATGGCAGAACCTTGGAGGTCAGTCTGCCCAGACTCCATCTGCCCAGACAGCAACCGCCCAGCAATCAGATGGTGCCACAAGGGTAAAGGTGCCACTCCTAATCCTTGGGAACCTGGTCAATGCTGCTGATTGTCCTCCTGTCAGATGGGAAGGGGCTAGAGACACCAAGAACTCGGTTCTCTCTTCTCAGCCACTGCAAGGCCATTCTGTTTTAGGAGAAGCTCCTAATGACTATTCAAATACGTCACTATCAGAAAAGGGAAATGACCAACAACACTGCCATTGCCCCCAGAAGGAAGGCAAACCATGCCAAAACAGTGCATGCAAGCAGAACAAACTTTGCTGTCTAGACAGGCAAAAAGGCAGGAGAGAGGACACTGATGGCCTTGGCAGTTCTCAGGAAGAGAGAGCTGCAACTGACTGAGCCCCCAGCCTGAGGGAAGGCAGATTGGCGTACAGTTTCTTCTGGAATGGTCAGGTGGAGGCCGCCTTTCCCTCCCCGGAATGGAGGGGAAAGTTCGTGTAAATCCGGAGAGCTCTCTTTGGTTGTGAAAAATGAGCATTTGGGGTGGGGGGAGGTGAACCAAGGTCTGAGGATGTGTGAGCAACAGGGAGCTGGGTCACTCTCCTTGGGGTCTCAGACAGCTTCCTTCAGAACCTGCCGTGGGATATCCATATCATTAGTCATGATGAAATTCCAAACATTTTCCACCCTTTTGTTTATCAGTTAATGTTGCCTCCAACAAAACCAAAACAACCCCTGCTGAGGAACAGCAGCCAGGGAGGCCCTGTTTCGAAAGGCTCAGGCAGCTTCTGCTGGATCTGGTCCTCCTGTGTGAGGAAGCCATCTGGGGGGTGGGACAGGCAGGAGATGCTAACAGCACCCAACCCTGACAAGACAGGTACACACAGCACAGAGTAGAGCCCCGGGGACGGGGGGGGGGGGGGGGGGATTGCACTGTGAGGCAGGAGGTCAGAAGAGATAAGAGGGCAGGTTTGAGAGTTTTCGGTGGAAAGTCACCAGCCCATGTGACCTGGTGTCCTTTGTGTGTGTACCGCAAGACGCAGCAGAGCTACACAGCTCAGCGCCAGAGGTCTGAGGGGGAACAGGTGCTGGGGATGATGCTGCAAGCCCAGCTGGCCCTCCCCAGCCCTAGAGCTGGCGTGGGCAGGAGACTACTCAGTTCTCCCTTTCACCTGGAGACAGGGCCTGGATCTGGCTGTCTTGAGGTTGTGGAGTCAGCTGCTCCCTTTTGATGTTAGACTGCGTTGGCTGCCAACCTGTGCTTCCAGACCGGAGCACCGATGAGGCCAACAGCTTCGGGTGGCCCTGAGGACCACATACATGTGCTGCCGTTTCTCCTCCGTCTCTGCCTGCCTGATGTTTCTCCTCCATTTCCGCCCACCTTCCTCAGTTCCCACCCAGGAGTCCTGGGCTAGATAAAGGTCTCCTAAATGCCCTAGACTCTGCCTCATTTCTCACCTGTAAACTAGGCTGTGCCACAAACCAATGCCCTGAGTCCACCCCTTCTGGTGCCCAGCAGGCATCTGAAAGGAGCTATGATGTTCTTGATTTCATCCACTATCTGTGGTCCAAAAGTGAGTCCTGGGCACAACCTTCAACACATTGCTTGGACTTGCAGC
>NC_022033.1:1402897-1407532 GCF_000317375.1 Microtus ochrogaster | reverse complement strand
TCTTCACCATCACCATCACCACCATCGTCATCACCACCACCACCATCGTCATCATCACCACCACCATCATCATCACCATCACCATCATCACCATCATCATCACCACCACCACCATCACCATCATTGTTATTGTCTTCACCATATTTCGCCTACAAAGCACGAGAGTGTCTCTGTTCAGTATGAACAGGCTTCAGCAGCAGCCTAAGGTCAGCCCCTGAAAGAGGCCGGGAAGGAGAGACACCCTTACTTCCCTTACCATAAGGGAATTAAGACTTTTCAGGTCATTTAGAGGCGTAGTTAATGAAGGTTGTGATGGAAATATTTATGAACCCTTTTGGGGTTTTTCCATTTCCCTGATTTGACAAGGCCGGCTGTGAGTCATTGGTCACTAGAGCTGAGTTAATCAGGCCGGGGCAGCAGCTCACACTCTCCTCAGTCAAGCATGAAACCTGCTGTCCGGAACCCACCCACCATCACTGACCGGTGCTAATGTCTCAGTCCAGGCCAAGCTCCAAAGCAGGTGGCACCGTCCACGACATCTAAGCCACAGGGCTGCTGCTTTGCCAAAGCTTCCTAGCCCAGATACCTTGGCTATCCAACCACACTCCTGGGCTCTTCCTAAACAGCCCACATCTGCCCTACACTCCTGCCGTATTTTACAGTGTGACGTTATCATTGCCTTGAGTTTGTCTGTGTCATGCTCTTTCATCTGCCCGAGCACTGTTGGAGACCCACCTCTCCATAGCCGAGGACCCAGTCCACAGTGAGGTGTAATGCCTATGGCTGCTATGGTGTACAACCTGGACCTAACCCTGGTGGCAGCAAAGCCCTTTCCATGTGTTATTTTACTGGATTCTCCTGAAACTCTATAAGTTCCTACTCTCTTCATTTTAAATGTGAAAATTCCAAGGGTTAGAGAACTTCAGACAGCAGCCTAGGGAAACACAGAGGGGAATCCCCCAAAGTCAGCGCTGCACCATGCACCTGCTCATCCAGACCCTGCGCTCACAGTAGCTGTGCCCACCATCCCGGCCTCTGACGGTCACAATGTCTTCTATATGCATCTCTCCAAAATCCATTCCCACACTCAGAGACTTCCAGAGAGTGGGGTCACAGACTGGTGGTCTCTTAGGACAGGACCCTTGAGGGTCAGAGAGATGGCTTGTGGGCAAATGCACTTGCCAAGCAAACCTGATGGCCCAGCTGGACCCCCGGATTCCATAGGAGGAGAAAAGAAAAGCTGTCCTCTGGTTTCACATATACACCGTGGCATACATGCCAGGGCACACACAGCCACACGTATGTGACATTCACTCACACCCACAATGATAATGGTGAATGTAAAAATTAAATATAGAAACCCAAGTTTCACCCACATTCGGGTTTGGTCAGGATTGTCTTCATCTTCTAGGAGTAACGAATGGTCTGTTAAACGGACAGACTGGTTTACTCATCTACTTATCCAGGGAGAAATGCTTGGGCTGCCTTTTCACACTGGCTATTGTAAATATTGCTGTTGTGACCGGAATTGTGTAAATCTTCTTTTGTGTTGATGCCTTCAATGCTCAAACTCACTGAGATCCACCTGCCTCTGCCTCCCAAGTGGTGGGATTAAAGGCGTGCGCCACCACCATCCGGCTGTCTACAGTGCTTTTTGCAGTATGTCCCGAGTGAGATGGATAGAGGGTACAGGAATTCTATTTTTAGCTTCTGAGGAACTGCTGTGTCACTTTCACAGCCGCTTCCCATTTTATCCCAGTGGCACCACAGGTGAATTCTAAGAAGGCCTCAGAGACAAATCTAAAGGTGCAGGCAACAATACCAAGAATAGGGAAATGAGATCGCTCTAAATGAAAAGGCGCCTACAGAGAAGGAGCCCATGAACGGCGCGAGGAAAGGAGCTGCAGAGAAAGTATCTACAAGCTGCGCATCTGGCGAGTCCATGTCCGACACACAGAAGGAAGTCAAGCAAGACCCAGGCGGGGACACAAACGGCTCAGTGAAAATGGGGGAAGGACATCTGTGACCAGTTCCCAGAAAGAAACACAGCCGGGGCAGGAGGGTAATGATGAAAGACTCACCAAGGAAATGCAAACCCAACTGGCAACTTGCCTACACCTGTTAGAATGGCAACCATGGAAAGACACAGAAAACAAGAGTTGGCAAGGACGTACACAAAAGAGAACTCTTGTATGCTCTTGGCTGAATGCAAATTCCTACAGTCATTATGGAAACTTTTATGGAGGTTCCTCAAAACAAAACAAAAAGCTAAAGCTGGTAACTACCATGTGGCCCCACCATTCCTTTCACTGAGTACATATTTGAAGGAAATAAGACCAATATATCAGAGACCTCTGCACTTTCATGCTTGTAGAGGCACTAGTCTCAGTAGCGAGAAATGGGATCCATTTAAGTGTTCAACAACAGATGACTGGGTAAAGAAAATGTGGTACCTATAACAATGAAGTAGTATTTGACCAGAAAAGAGGAAATCCTGCCATTGCAAAGTGACATAAATGAGCCCGGAGGCATTATGCAAGAGGAAATAGCCAGATACAGAATAATAAAATGAGTGGTCTCACTTATCTGAGGAATCTATAAAAGGCAAAGTCCTCCTGTGGTAGTTTCCAGAGTCAGAGGAGGGTGGAGGGGGAGGGGGAGCTGGAAGGGTACAAATTTCCATTAAAATATGGGGGAAGTTCCTGAGCCTGCTACAACAGTAGCTGGGTCGTTGGTAACAGTGTAGCGTGGGCTTGCCCATTGCTAGGAGACTGGGTTTCCATGTTTCAAATACAGGCACCAAGTGATTCACAGATCTGTGGCGCCTCTTGTTTAGTCCTCTCACGATGTATACATGTATCAAAACACCATCTTCCACACATGTCGATACCTGCAATGTTTATAAAGTTTTATTTTACCGTTTTATTTAAAGAAAGAAACACATGAAAGGGCAAAGGCTCGGGTTCCGGAAGAAGGCTCTGCTTTTTCTGGATTCAATCAGAAAAACCCCAAGGCTGCCCTGAGACACAGTCCATCCATGCAATACCACGCGTCTTAGTTATTTTTCTATAGCTGTGATAAAACACCACGACCAAAACCAACTTGAGGAAGAAGGGGTTTATTATCTTACAACTCCCAGGTCACAGTCTATCCCTGGAGGAAGTCAGGGCAGGAACCTGGAGGCAGGAACTGAAGCAGAGGCCATGAAAGGAATGCTGCTTGCTGGCTTGCTTCCCTTGGCTCTCTCAACCTTCATTCTTATGCCATTCAGGACCCCCTGCTCAGGGGTGGCGCCATCCTCAGTGGAATGGGCCCCATCAGTTGTCAATCAAGAAAATACCCACACAGACTTGCGCACAGGCAATCTAGACGGAGGTACGTCTCAGTTAAGGTTCCTCTTCCCAGTTAGTTTCAGCTGTGTTAAATGAGAACAACAAAGCCATCAGGACTGCTATGCTCAGGAGGCCAGCGCTCCTAGGGTAGTAGGGAGAGGGATGGAGCTGGGTTTGGAACAAGGAGGAAGTGCTGCTGCAGGGCTTGGGGAGGGGGCAGAAGCCTGACCTGTGTGTGAGAAGCAGCTCAGGAGGACCACAGACATGAACACCCAAGGTTGACAAGGGCTTCTAACCCAGAGACTGACATTCTCAACCTCAGTTCCATTTTCTCTCCTGTCCTCCTGGGAGGTGAGGTCCACCCATCCAGAAGTTGCCAGTACCCACCCCCACCCCTGTGAACTGTCCAGCCCCAGGAAAGGACTGGGGAGGGACTTCAGGTCTGAGATTCAGGGAAGGAAGGTAGTGTCCTCCTGGGGTGTAGGGCTGGGCCAGCTTGGGACAAGCCTGGGGATAGCTCAGGGGGATCAACAAGGGGGCTGCAACCATGGAAGATGAGATAGGCTGGTAACAGACAGGGAGGAGGAGCATGACTATTGCTGGCCGAGGAGGCAGGGGCACAGATCAGGACTGGTAGGAAGCCCTGGGGACCTGTGGCTTGAGAAGCCCCTCTCCAGGGGCTGACTGATGGGTGCTGCTCCAGGAGATTGGGCCATGGCTGGTGTCTGACTCTCTCAGAGATGCCCTGAGAGGTGGTTATGGTGGCAATGGCCGGCTTCAGGGGTTACCCTCATACAGTACAGCACCCCTGCATGGGGGATAAAGCCCACCTCCAAATACCCTTTCTTTCTCAGTGGATTTAAGACAAATTGGTACCAGACTGAGGGGCCAAGTTCGAAGTATTAAGAGACAAGGAACACTGACCTTCCTTCC
This sequence comes from Microtus ochrogaster, assembly GCF_000317375.1. Classification (NCBI taxonomy): domain Eukaryota; kingdom Metazoa; phylum Chordata; class Mammalia; order Rodentia; family Cricetidae; genus Microtus; species Microtus ochrogaster. The sequence continues at coordinate 1,403,267 of NC_022033.1, read as the reverse complement.
ACTCCTGTGTCCCATCCCCTTACTTCCTCACCTGTTCTTAGAAGACACCAAGTTTGCAGCCCCCTAATGTCATTCCCTGGCCTCCCAGTACGGCAGCCTGGCTGTGGCTAGACATGCCTGTCCCTGCAATGAGCTCTGCCTCCCGGGAACCTTCATTACCCTACTGTGTACCCTAGTCCCTGTGTGGCTGCCAGGCCTCGGCGCTGTGTGAAGCCCTCTGTAATAGACAATGCCAGGTTGTTCTCCCCAAAGGCCATGGAGGTGATTCCCATCCCACCTTTGCTGATGTCTCCTTTACCAGCTCCTTCCGGAGCCCCTGCTCCAAGATAACAGCCCTCAAAAAGGTATCGTCTTGCTGGGCGGTGGTGGC
>NC_022033.1:1399790-1402797 GCF_000317375.1 Microtus ochrogaster | reverse complement strand
CAAGAGCTAGTTCCAGGACAGGCTCCAAAACCACAGAGAAACCCTGTCTCGAAAAAAAAAAAAAAAAGGTATCGTCTGCACTGATTGAGAAATCGACCCAACCCGTGTGTCCACACAGGGTCACAGCCATGCATGAGAGCATGGTGATGATGAATACAGAGAGATGTAGAAATACCAACAAGCTCATGGGGAAACAGCCTGCCTCTCATCATGACTTCAGACCTAAGTGTGGTGTCACAGCTCAGACCAGGGGAAAATATGAAAACCAAGGAAACAGCCCCCATGTTCCAGTCCTGTGCCTCAAGCTGTGTTATTATAGCACCATTGCAATAAATAACATTTATGGGATAAAGGCAGGAGGCAGAGAGGGAGAGAGAACCACAGGGCCCAGCTGCTTGCAGGCAGAGGGGGAGGCTTCTGGTGATGGGAAGTGCAGGGCAGCAGAGCGTAGCGAGCTGCGTGGTGTCACAACTGATGGAGATGTATAATCAACTCCTATGGCTAAAGTCTGACCTATGCCTGATCACGCAATGATCATCAGCTGCCTGCATATGCGTGAACCTATGGGCAGTGCCCACCTGGCAATCCGGGATTGGCAGCCCATGCCTACGTAAGGGCTGAGAGAGAGGTCAAAGAGAGAGGAAAAAGGAAGGAATGAGAGGAAAAGAGGAGAGAGGTCAACGGAGAGAGAGGGGAAGAGAGAGAGAAGTGTAAAAAGTCCTGGAATAAACTGCAGTGAGAAGAGCTCCGGTGGTCGCGTCATCCTTGCGGGTCGAGGGTGGCCGCGACAGCAGAGGAGTGAGACAGATTGGGGCTGTGGCTAAGAAGACAGGATTTCTTGGAGGGGCATGGGGTCTCCTGGAGATCTGACTGAGACGCTGGAGAAGGCACAGGAGTATGGTGAGGTGTGGCAGTGAGCTGAGGTGGTGGTGAGGGCTCCTGTTGGTCACCCAGGCAGTGGCGACTACCGATTAGACTCCACAAACGCTAATACTGTGAGCAATGCCTCTCAGTAAGTCTGCATCAGCTCTGGGGTAGACACCCACGGAGCTGTATACAGAGAGCTGGGATACTGACAGACATGCAGGTCCTTGCGTAGGTGCAGAGGATGCACGGGTAGGCTGAGCTGGGAGCCCACGCCTGGGCCTAGCCTTGTGAAGAAGCTGTGTACAGACATGAGCACAGAGGCAGAAGGTGGATGGGACAGAATGACTGACAGAGCAGAGGGCATTTTACCTTGGGTTTTAAGTGTAGACCTTAGCAGGGCCTGTGCAGAGGTCTCTCTTTCCAGCTACTCAAGAGGCTGAGGTAGGAAGATTAGAAGTCCAAGGCCAGCCTTGGCTAAAGGATAGGTTCAAGGCTAGTCTGGACAGTGCAGCCAGATCTTGTCTCAAAATAAAATTCAAAAAATATAAGAGGTGGTTCAGTACTTACCTAGCTGTCATGAAGGCCTGGTGTAAGCACCAGCACCAAAACAAAAGGAAAAGGAGAGAGAAGAGAAAGAAAGAAAAGGGAAGGAAGGAGGGAGAGGAGAAAGGAAAGGACCTAGTTTTCACTCTCTCTCTCTCAAGGACAGTGACGACCACACCCAATCTGAGAAAGTTCGCCTCTGTATGGTAGTGGACTTTGAACAGGTGGACGAGGCTGAGAGACCTGCTAGGATGGTCAGGCAGAGGCCCTGGGCTGCAATTCAGCACAAAGACAGAGCCCAGACAAGGAAGGATCACAAGTCCTGTAGAAGTTACAAGAAGCAACCTTTCCACAGACTCCTGCAGGCTGGACAGAGAGAAGGGAGATGCTGAGCTCTGCACTTGAGCTCTAGAGAGAGCGAGAGAGCTGAGGGGGAATCCCTGGGCTGCGGTGTGGTTTAGGGCAGATCTGGGACCTGGGACCCTTGACACAGACACAGGTGTCTTTGTGGGCCAGAGTGTGGAACAGACCCTGTTGGTCACATGGAATAAAGACAGCCCTTGGCTGGCCATAGTAGCACCTGCCCTGGAGGCTGTAAGAGAAAGTGCCAGAGACTTTGCTGAGCTGGGCACTGGAGGGTGAGGCAATGCAGAGGTGGGTAACCAAGGTTATAGGGTTTTAGAAAGAGACCAGAGCCTTGGGAGAACTGGGGCTGGGGTGGGGGATGCAGCTGTATCTTAAGGGGCAATGATGGAGGTCAGCTAGAGGAACAGGTGAAGTGCCCAGGTTAAGGCAAGCTCTACTGCTGAGGGACAATGGTCTTGTAAACATTTGTCACTTGTATTGATTTAGTAAAACGCTGATTGACCAGTAGCAGGCAGGAAGTACAGGCAGAGCGACCAGAATAGGAGAATTCTGGGAAGACTCAATCTGCAGTTGTCACCCAGACACAGAGGAAGCAAGATGAGAATGCCTCACTGATAAAAGGTACCCAGGCACATGGTTGACACAGACAAGAATTATGGGTTAAGATGCAAGAGCTAATAAGAAAGCCTGAGATAATTGGTCAACCAATTTATAATTAATGTAGGCCTCTGTGTGTTTCTTTGGGACTGAACGGCTGTGGAACCTGATGGGACAGAAACCTCTGTCAACACTCTCCAACACAGCTGGAGGGCAGAAAACGGGAGAGAGCTATTTCTTGGGCATGGCTGTGGTAGCATGGTGGGGGTGGACAAGTCCCAGGCCTGGGACAAGAGATAAGGGGACATGGGGGAATAGAGGCTGGCACAGGCACTAACCATATTGAATGCCCAGAGGAGATCCCGTTGTGACCCTCAGATCTAGATCTACCCCTGCCACTCTGGAGAAACCAGGAGCCATGCTCCCTCCTGTGGAGGGGGCAGACCTTCTGGACAGGAAACTGAGCTAGCTCTTCAGGTTCTGTCTAGAACATCTACCCTCTTGTTTAGCTGGACACCTTTCTGCTCAGGCTACGAAAATGAAACTTGTGAGTCTCTCTCAGATTGAAAAGATCTGGCCCCACAGGGTGCTAACCACACAGCACCGCCTCAGAGACAGTTTCTTTTTTTTTTTT
>NC_022033.1:1377682-1399205 GCF_000317375.1 Microtus ochrogaster | reverse complement strand
CCGGCTTTCTATGGGGTCCCTGGACCTTGTCCACAGCGCACACTTCTCAAGAAGGACTCTCAGAGGCCAGCAGAATTCTCTCACAAGAATCCAAGCAGTTTGCCAGTCAGTCATCTCATCCTGGCTTTGCGAGGCTGATCGACTCTGTGTATAGCAAGGGAGTCCTCTGTGTAGTTAAGGGGCCTGGCACATAGCCAAGGAGCCCTTCATATCCTGGGAGCCTCTAGAAAACAGTGTCCGTCACCCTTCCTCCTTTACACAAGGGAGGTCTCCAGCAGTGGGTGGGCTGGAGAATAGTGGCAATGCCATCATCTTCCAGCACCTCTTGGGCTTACCCTGAGAGGTGGCAGGCATGAGGAGAAGCCACGGGAAGAGCTTGGGTGGCAAGACAAAGACCTGCCTGTTGCCATTTGCTCGGACCCCAGCAAAGTATACATGAAGTAATGCCCAAATAGCTGCAAGTAATTGCTGATGATTTGAGCATTTCTAGCTGATGTTTTTAAACCTAAGAATACCCCAGTGTTAATATAATCTTGCCTGTCACAAGATTGGTTCAGATAAGTGGGCCGGGGAAGAAAGCCACTGTGCCGGCAAGGAAGGCCTGACAGGACCTGTCAACAGCACACACGTTTGGAAGCTAAGGTAATCACTCACTAAATTTGAGGTCCCAGCCACGTGGGTTCTCGCCCACCACTACCCTAGATAGGCAGGGCAAGAGCTGGGCAGGCTCAGACAGTTCTGAATGCCTCTAGCTGGCAAGGACATTTGCCTTTTTGAAAGCTATGCAGTAGACCACACAAGTGGACCAGCAGTGAGATTCAGCAGGAGCAAGGCTTCTAGGGTTCAGGGGACAGAGCAGTTCTCCAGGGCAAGGAGTGCCCACGGCCACCAGTGTGGCATGACCTTCTCCCTTGCCCTGAAGCTTAGGGTACCCCACGTGGCCACTGTGAGTCCTGTCTGTCCGGATAGGAAAGTGAAGATTCCCCCAGTCTCCTCCAAACCTAATCTCTAGAATCAGCTCCCAACACTGAGCTTATTTTTCATGGGGGGAGGTGTTCGTGAGATAGAGTCTCACACTGTAACCTGTGCTAGCCTCGAACTCATGACAATACTCCTGCCTCATTCTTCCCAGTGCTAGAATAACAGACATGAGCCACTGCACCCACCCAGGTCAAATCCTTCGTGTTTGTGTGTCTGTGTATCAGACTAGGGTCTTTCCCAAGGCCTTACATCAGGGAAAGGCACATGTCTAGGTAGGTACCATATGCCTAGGAAGTTACTAATGCCTGGCTACATGGTGGGATAGGGCAAACCCTGTGTTTGCACGTGTTCTGCTGACCAAAGCATCCATTACCAGCCCAGTAGTCTGGGATGTGTTTCATGAAATACTGTCTGAGTAGGTCATCTGAACATCTACCTCCTGTGCGAGTCCCAACCGACATCACCAGCCTTTGGGAGGAAGGGTAGTTCCCAGGTGCCAGCTCTGTGCCCCTTGCAGCTGCCTTATGTAGTACAGAGTCTCTGAAACAAAAACGCAATTGAAGCTCATCTCTTGGTCATCTCGCTCCAGGAGACACAGAACAAGGACAGTGGAGGTCTGTTGCCAGGGTGGGCTGCTCCTGACTACCGGTCTCTGTCACCCAGAGCGTTTGTACAGCAGTGTTTGTACAGAACGGGTGAGACTCCTCGCCCTGCAAGGCAGTGTCTCAGTTCACCCTGATTCAACAGAGTAGCAGAGAAAGAAAATAGGAAGATGATGAACAGCTCACACAGACAGCGTGCTGCGGCCTGGCACGAGGCCAAGCCCCATGAGAAGACCCAGAAACTGAGGCATTGGGATGCTGGTGGAGGATCTGCAGCTGGGGTTGGCAAGGCAGCGCTTTCGGCTCACACCGCTCCAGTGGAGCTCCGGGATGGAATTAGAGTTTTGAGGGCAAAGCACAGGACTTTTGCCACCAGAGACCTTCATGGTCACCCACAGTGACCCCTCACACAGCAGTATTAATTCCTGAAGTAGTGCCACTGAGCTAGGTTTCGCCTTTGACTCTGGTTTCCTCCAACCTTCAGCAAGACCTCCTTTCTCATTTGAATGTTCGAGTGGAGTCCTGTAGTTGGATGTGGTGTCGCATATGTATAATCCCGACGTGTGGGAGGCCAGAGGATCATGAACTCAAGTTTACCCTCAGTTTTAAAGCAAGTTTGGGGGTGCTTGTCTCAAAAAGCAAAACAAACCGAACAGAAAGCCGGAAAATGACCAAACAAACAAACAGAAACAGTCAAGTCCTAACCCTAGTCATTGTTTTTATTTTGTTTTTTTAAGACAAGGTTTCACGCTGTGTGACCCAGGCTACCTTTGAACTCATGACAAATCTCCTGCCTCAGCCTCCCAAGTGCTGGGATTGCAAGTGTACCACCCCAAATAATTTAGAAGTCCTAAGTAAACATTTAAGCATAACTATCCCTCCCCCAGAGACTCGGGGCATGGCCACAGCCCACAACTCTGATACCAGTGGGGTACCATTTCATCATTTCCTAGACATGGGGTAACTGTCACTAGGATGGTGTGGTCTTTTTGTAAACCAGAAAAGGAAAAACTGGGGCACATAACTGCTTCAGCTAATACAAAGCAGACACCCTGATGAATACCAGTGGGGGGAGTCACACCCTTCCCCCAGAAACAGATGATTTTTGTAGGCTAGCTTGAGACTGGGGCACTAAGACCCAGGGCCTTTGAGGTTGGCCACCACCCTGTCCATGCCCTGCAGGAATGTCCTTTAGTGACCTGGCCCTTCCCTGCTCTTTTGCTTCTCCTTCTAATCTGGAGATTAATCCTCCTGGCACTGGCAACTTCACACGACAGCAATGCCCACAGGGTGAGAATAAGCATAATGTGAGTTCACATTCTAGCATTTTGGGATTGCTCCCAACACGACGACAGGGGATAGTGTTTGCCCACAAAAGCATAAACATGTGTTTAGAGTCTCCCTGAGACCCCTGGGCACACAGCAATGCCTGGCTTCAGGACCATGGATGTCCAACAGGACTTGGGTTACTTGGATCATTTTGCTTTTAGTTATTTCCTCTCCAAAAACCCTGCTGGGATAGAGCTTGCTGAGTGCAGAATGTTCCACGGCTCACAATGTGCCAGTCCTTGTTCCGAGATGCTGTGGTACCCTGGGGTTGACCTCGTGGGGGCTCTGTCCTGGACCTCCCAACTCCTCCCTGGCAAGATGAAGGAGAAAGCAGCCCTTTGAAAGAAGGCCACCACTGGACCCCCAGTGCCAGGTCCCTTTTGAGAAAGGTTAGAAAGGCACAGACGGTTCCAGAGATGCAGGCTGTACCACAAGCAAAGGCCAGCTGCAGTCTCAGACAGTCAAGGCCCAAGACCCCCAAAGCTGCCTAGGCCAAACACAGCTGACTGAGAGATGAAAGGAGTGGATGTCCTCAGCCCTAGGTACCGATTAAGATACCTAGCAAAAATGTCCATTATCGTCATTTAGCTGATGCCACGCTACATTCAAGACCCCATACAAAGACAAGAATGGTGAAATTTCAACTCATTTCTGGAATTCCCCACATCTCCCCCACCTTAACTCATGAGTAATTTTCCCCTTCATTATGTTTTGCCCCTGAGACTCTAGGCTTCTGACTGATGCACCTTTCGCAAGAAGCCTGAATTTTCTCTGTAACAAACTTTCTCTCAATTCCTTGGTTTAGTTTGGTGTCTGAATTCTTTTTCTGCTGGAGACAGGAACCTGGGCACCTGGATAGAGATCTCAATCTGACCAACCTCTAAGACTTCCTAGTCCTTAATCACAGGAAATACCAAGTGCTCCGAGAAGCCAGGCACAGCTTAAGGTCTTCAGACACATAAGTACCTTGAGGGCCCCTGAGGGCCTCCGTACCTGGCTTGGCCTCTGAGGGCAGGACATGGCCTGTGTCTTCCATTAAAACCTGAATGTTTACCCTGGAATCATCTTTAGATGGTGTCTAAAGAAGGCTAAGAATGTCTGTTTGAGCCAAAGGTTGGCTTAAAGTTCAGACCCCTTAGCAAGCAGTTCTATTTGGCCTTGTTACATTTTATCTATTTTTGCATGACCTCTCTATAGAAACCAACACTGATTACCTTCCTTAAAACAAACTTACCCTTTTCATAAAACACACCAGATGATGAAAGGAAACATATTATACCAATATTGGTTTCAGAGATGAACCCCAAATTAAGTCTTGGAAGCACAGTGTCCAAGCCTGCTCCTGACATTTGGAGCGCCTTCCTGAGTTCCCCTGTTCATATGTCCTGAAGTGGGGAAGGAACTCACAACCTCTCGAAAGACCCTTCCGCCGGTTTTCTCTGGCTTCAGACCTGGCGGAGGTGTCTTCAGAGAGGGAGCTCTATTTGCTCCGGCAAGGAGAGGTGTGCCAGTGCCACAGTATCTATTCTTCCTAGGGATCTTCTCTGACCAGAAGTGTCAGATATGGAGGCCAATTCCTAGGGCAACTGAACTGAAACTCAGTTTTCTTGAATGGAGGTTCATAAGCTGTCAAGTAGACCCTGGAGCCTGAAGACATCACCAGAGGCTCCCAGGACGTAATGTGAGCAGGTACATGTTGTGGCGTTGCATTTGTATTTTAATAAATAAAGCTTGCCTGAGGATCAGAAAAGTAAAACAGTCACACTGGCCAGCCTTACAGACCAGGCAGCAATAACACACACCTTTAGTCCCAGTAGCCACACTAGTTTGCCACAGAAACCAGGCAGTAGTGGAGCATGCCTTTAACCCCCAGAACTAGAGAGGATTATAAAACAGGAGGAGACAGCTCTCAGACACAGTCTCATCCTGAGATTCCTGGAGGCAGGATCTCCATTTTTGGACTGAGGTAGAGGTAAGAGCCAGTGGCTGGTTGCTTTGCTTTTCGGTTCATCAGGCTGAACCCCAATTTCTATCTCTGAGTTTTTATTAATTCGTGCTTCAGGTACCCATCACACACCCACTGCAGCAAGGAAGACACTTTCATTACTGAGTATGACATGAAAACCTAAGCCTAGCAGCAAGTTCCTTCTCTACATACAAAGGAAGAGGTCTGTCTTAGCCCCTGAGGCTTCATGGGAGCTGGGGTTATGGGGCTGTCACTGGTTTACCCTTGTGCCTGGTCCTCCCAGAATTGGCTTTTGAAAACTTTTTTGTTTTTTATTTTTTAAACTGCTGTGTAGCCCAAGCTGGCCACAAGCTGGGGTTTTTTTTTTGTTTGTTTGTTTGTTTTGCCTTCATTTCCCCAGTTCAGATTGGGGGCAGGGGAAGGTTTTGTTTTATTTTTATTTTTTTATTTCTTGCTTTGTTTTTAATTCAGACAGACTCTCATTAAGTAGCCCAGGTTGGCCTCCCAATAGAGAACCTCCTGCATCAGCCTCCCTAGGGATAGGATTATCTGTGTGTACCACCATGCCTGGCACCTACGTCTTTTCAATTAATTGTACTAGGGGTGTACCGCCCTGTCCCTCATGTCCCTCCAAAAGGTTTGTGGAGAGTTTCTGCCATCAGCTGTTGATTCAACCGTGATAATCAGAGACTGTCAGCTGTTCCTTGGCCAAACTCAGCAGGACTCATTTTACCCTCTGTTTTCCACTTTCTTCAGTGAAGTGTTATAATCACTTTGTTGTTGTTTTCTTTGTTTTTGTTTTTTCAAGACAGGGTTTCTCTGTATGGGCTTGCAGATATGAACTTAATTTTACTGATGCAGAAACTGGCCCATAAGGGTTCAGAAAAATATTCAAGATCGGCAACAGAGAACACGTCAGTCTGAAGGTGGCTGGTATAGTCCCTCTCCATCTCACATCAACGGTATCTTCAAAACCAAGAGTAGTTCTGGGAAGAGGCCGGAACCCACCTACGGGCTTTCTAAGTGAGGGTGCAGCTTAATCCAGCGCCTAGCTGCCCTGAACCCTCGGGAGGAGCATTCATTGGTTGGCCTAGTTGGGTTTTTTTTGGGGGGGGCGGGGAGCCTTTGCGAGGCTGCTGCTGTACCCATGCCTGAGCGAGCTGATGGCCACGCACGCCCTCCACGGCCTCGGCTCTACGCTAGAGCGCGAACCCCAAAGCCGGTGGAACCTACAACGCAGCAAGGCCTGAGCCCTATCTTCCTAGCCTGACACCGCCAGTGATGCTTGCTGGCAGCAAGAAATCTCCGCAGGTAAAACTCCGAGCGGTTGGAGCCCTCTGTCTGGTCCCTGACCCGCCCCAGGTCCCGCCCCTTGGTTCGGCTCCGCCCTGGCGCACTCCGGCCACTGTCACCTCGGGCTCTGCCCCGCCTGAACCGCGCTGCCATTGGCGGCAGTGGCGAAGCCACCCCCGCGGGGGGGGGGAGGGGAAGCTTGGGCGATGAATGAAGCGTGAGTGGGCTGCGCGCGAAGGCCAGAGCTCAGGGCGCAGAGCGGCAGCCGGGTTCGCGGGAAGGTGAGTGCTATGGGACATGGACTGCGTTGGGGACTCGGACCAGGATGCGGACAGGGGAGGGAGTACCTGGGGTTTAGCAGAATTATTTATAAATCGTAGCTGTGGTAATGGGAACAGCAGAGGCTGTTTGCTGAGCCTCGCATTTACCGGCTGGAGGCTTTGGACGAGAGCAGTCCCGGTCACCGAGGAGCTGGCTAAGGACCAGGATGTTGTAGTGCCTAGAATGATATGGAGGATGCTGGAGATTTGTACTCTTGGTCAGCCACTCTCTTCTCAAGAAGAGAGGAAAGCGGGCCAGAGAAAGCTACTGGAACCCTGCTATATCAAGAACCGAAGGAGAACAGGTACCTTGTGCTGCAAAGAGCACAGACCATGTGTAAGACCGAGGGACTCTCTTGGTTGGGCCACCTTGATTTGCCTGCCCACTAGGAAAGGCCACCAGGTACTGCCTGGAAAATTCTTCCTGGATGATCTAATTGTGGTTCATTGGGTGTGGCCTCTGAAGCAGACGTGGACAAGTCCCAACCAGAACCTTCCCCGGTACTGCAGAGGGGCCAGGCAGGCAAGAGGAAGGCTTGTGACTGGGCAAAGAGAGGGGCAGGACAGACTTGTGAACGGGCCCAGGACCTGATGCCCATTACAGTCTCTGGGTATGAGGAACTCGCTGATGCCTGCCTGCCTTCCAGACACTCACGTATTCTCAATCCACTGATAACTGAAGTTTAGGACCGCGTGTTGTAACTGTGAGTCTTACAGAAGTCACCCGGCTTAACGTATTTCTCACGTGGGTACTGCTACACCATGTGAATTTATACCTAAACTGGAACGGGTTGAGCTCCTAAACTTTCCCCGGTGGGTCCATTTCAGGATGAAGCATTTGAGACACAGAAGGGCCAATGCTAAGTCTGGCTTTTCGACAGAAAGGAGGGGACACCCCTGCTTCCTCTGGAGATACGGTCAATAGCTTCTGAAGTACAGAGACCAAGTAGTTCCTTCCTGATCCCCATGACGGCTGGAAGAGAGAGTGTGGGTTAGTTCTCAGAAGCTCAACACCAAACTTGTTCTGGGATTCCGGTGGAAGTCTGGCCTTGGTGAGGTCTTGATGAACATGAGGGACAGGGCGGTACACCCCTAGTTCTCAGTCACTGTGAGTAATTGGACAGGCCCTCAGGGATTGTGTCCCCATGTGACAGGCAGCCAGAGTTCTGCATGACCAGTGAAGCCTGGAAGCCTTGCTGGGGTAGGGGAAATGGGCCACCATGCTGGACCTGGGTTGCATCATCTTGTGGGTCCCTGCAGAGGCAGCAGCTAGACCAGGGAGGTCTGGGCTCTTCCTCCCCTCTGCTTCCCTTGATCAGCCTCCAAACCTGCTGCTCTCAGATGGGGGCCCTCTGATTTTCCCCAACACCCTGTGGACAGGTATCTTGACCTCATTTTTGTTAGCATTACAAAGAATTAGAATCAACTGAGTTTCATGGCTCACACCTTTAATCCCAGCAATCAGGTGGCAGAGGCAGTCAAAGCTCTGTGAGTTCAAGGCCAGCCTGGTCTACATAGTGAATTCTAGGATAGCCAGAGCTACATAGTGAAACCCTGTCTTGAAAATACAAAAACAAACAAAAAAGAATTAGAATCCTGGACCACATTTGTAGATGAGAGTGGTGATTCTTTATAAAGCTATTCACAGCTGGGCGATGGTGGCACATAGCACTCAGGAGGCAGAGGCAGGTGGATCTCTGCGAGTTCCGAGGCCAGCCTGGTCTACAAAGTGAGTTCCAGGAGAACCTGTTACACAGAAAACCCTGTCTCAACACCCCCCCCCCGAAGTACTCACATGTGGATCAGAAACTGGGGGCAGTGGGTAGGGTGAGGTTTACTTACTGCCATCGTCAGGGCTCCCCTTAGCACCATATACCCCAAACCATGGAAGGTGAGGGACCTCCGACATGCCTCTTCTTCCACACCCAGGTGCTATTCAAGCTCTCCTTCCTTGCACCCATCTTTGCCTTTGCCTTGTAACTAACTTTTAGCCTGCAACCTTTGGGGCATGCTTTGGGCATTGCCCCTTCAGACCCAAAGCACAGAGAACACGTAGGATTATTTGAGGATGGTGCTTTCCACCCCACCCATACATCCTTGGGACCCTTGAGTTTTGTACTTGGGGGTCCTTTTGGCCAGGATACCCTGCGAGTGAATTTGCACCCTAAGAGGCCACCCGGAGGCAGTGGCTGGCTCAGCCAGGAAGGTCCCTTATCTAGCTAGAGCTGTCCCCTTCTGAATCTAAGACAAACCTGAAAATCACGAAGGTTATCACCAGAGCCCCTCGCTGTCGTCCCCCCGCCCACCAGAATGTAGAAGAGCTGCGGGAACCATGAGAGCAACCTCAGGGTCCCCAGTTGCAGTAAAGTGCTGGTTCTGACCATCACACCCATAGACAGCCACGCGGCAGAGGCAAAGCAAGCTACTTCTGTCCCCAAGGGTCAGGTGAGCTGAGGGATAACAAATGAGACATGTGGACCTTCTTGGAGTCCGGGAGTAACTGTGCCTCAGAAGTTGGGCACTGTAGATCTGTTTTCCATGAGCCTAAGTGGCAGCTTGGCCCATTTGTGCAGAGGGCTGTATCCTTTCCCTCACACACATTGCAGGAGGAAACTGCGAACCAGAGAGGCTTCTGACTTGCCAAAGTGGGGAGTACTTGCCTGCCTTGGCCTCTGCTTCTCAAATACACCTTGATTAGCAAGGCTTCCATTCCTCTCTGTAGCATGGCACCTGGCAGGGTCCTCTGCATGCTCCAGGAATCCCGGATATAGACAGGGTGGGAAAACCTACCTAGGTTGAGACCGCAGACCTTCTGTGTGGGACGGGTCATTCTGGACCCGTGCTGGCGTCTTGTACTCAGGCTCCCTGTTAATTAGTCCGAGGCAGCTTCTGTGAAAAGCAGCTGTTTCCTGATCTTTTACCTGCATGTGGCTACCAGGTGTGCAAATTAGGTGCTTTGGTAGCTGGCTCATATCCTGTCCCCATTGCCTGAGCCTCATTCTGAAGTGAAAACACACCACACTGTGTATAAAAGGAGATACCCAGGAGAAATTAGGGGGCAGAGAAGAGTCCCAAGGTCACAGAGGGGTGGCAGCTGACCAGGCTGTGGTGTCAGCAGGAGTGCCCAGGTGAAAGGTTTGGTGGCCCCAGAGCAGTTCAGTGCCATAAATAGATACCTGCCTTTGTCATCTTCTCTTTCTGACTGGAGCTTCATGAGGGGTGTTGGGGTTGAGGGCCGAGGAGAAAGAAGAACAGAGAAGAAGGTGGAAGGGAAGAGAAATGAATCGGGTCTGCTGGCTGCCAAGGTCTAAGGAGGGTCTAGGATTTGGGTCTCAAAAGTGTCTCCAAAGCAAGGAGAGAGTAATGCTTGACACCCCAGCTTTGGGGCTTTAGGGTGTCCTAGGGACGGCCTGCAGAAACCCAGGTGCAGGGACCCGGGGCAGAGAACCATTCTGAAATCCTGTCTTCCAAATTGCAGTATGAGCTGAGGCCCAGGGGACAGTGTAGAAAATGGATGGACAGAGGAAATAAGCAAGCAGGAGGAACATAGCATGCAGCCATGCAAACCAGGCCTTTTCTCACAGATGGGGCTGCCTCTGACCACTGAGAGGAGGAGGCCACGACTGGATTCTTCCAGAACTAAAGACATCACCAGTGAGATGCTGCACTTGCAGCCCTGAAGACAGCGTGGGGGGCTTGCAAGGGAATCTTGGTCATCTGTGGCCTCCTAAGATTGTTCACACGTATTACCTACACCTGTGCACATGCCTGCCCTCCCACAGTGCTCAGGTGTGGAGTTGTCAGCTGACAGCAGGAGCCCCAGGGCTTCATCATCCTGGGCTAATCAGTTTGGCCTAATCCCACAGGGCTGGGCTGCAGGGCAGTCTGGGTGGAGCCAGCCTGGCAGCCTGAGACACAGCACAGGCAAAGTCTGCTTGCTGGAGAGTGGGCTGTGTGAAAGAGCCTGCTCCTCCCCACCTGAGCAGTGGTGGCTCAGTAAAACCTTCTCCGACTAAGAAAGTTCCTCCAAGCCTTAGATCTTTTTCTTTCCCCATACACAGCAGCTAGAAGTGGAAGCAGGTGCAGGGGTGTGGCTGGCACGCAGGCAGGCTCCCCTCCAGCAGTGCCCCCCACCAACAGCTATTTAGTGGTGGTGGTGGGGGTAGTCACATGCTTGGAGTCCCAGTGTGAGAAAGGTCTCTGTCATAGGATAGCTGTCAGGAGTACAGGGTGCTTCTGAAGTAGTGCTGGACCTGCCTCCCATATAATTGGAGTCGGTGGGGATGTGTCCAGGATAACCAGGCTCCCCACATTTGTCATGAACAAAAGGGTGTTGGATGTTCTGTGAAAGCCTCTTCCCTTACTTACAGCAATGGGTGAGCAAGTCCTAGCTCTGTGTGTTTCGTCCCATAGGAGCCTGGATCCTGCTGATCTGCAGCTACACACGGTTGCAAGGAGCTCCTAAGGACTGTTCATGTGTGGTTGCTGTGGGATCCTTGTAATGGGGACGGTATCCTGGGGGTGGATCCCTGAACCCTGGTGCCTAGCAGAGATCCCACCCATAGCAGAGCAGTATCAGTACCAAAGGAACGGATTGACCTTGCATGAGGCAGCGTTCTCCAGAGAAGGACAGGCAACGGGAAATATAAGGGGATTTACTATTAGGGACTGGCTCATGAGATTACGAAGCTAAACATGTACCAAGATTGTGAAGACAGAAATCTGGGGTGCCAGGTTTCCTTGAACTCCACCCTTACACACACAGCCAGGCCCTCCAGAGGGTGGTGCCTATGGGCTCCATGGTGACTCCTCCAGAAACCCCTCACTGACATGCTCACCGTGGCATGTGACAAATCCAGGGACACCTGCAGTCTAGCCAGACTGGCACTGAGGCTGCTCCAGCCATAGCAGAATCTAGCAGGTCCTAGGAAGAAACTTGAAAGCTAGCGGCTGGGACAGCTCAGCAGCACGGTCCTCCTGACATCAGAATGGCAGCTGTGGGTGTGGGCAATGGAGGCCCAAGGGTTGATATGCGTGCAATGACACCTTTCCCTTTTATTGGTGGTGATGGTTGGGTGTATGTTTGTGCTGTTGTTCATGTGTGTGCAGGTCCACATGGTGTACGTGTATGTGAAGATCTTGCCTTTTGAGGCAGGGTCTCTCGTTGATTTGGCAGGTAGACTAAACTGACTGGCTAGTGAGCCCCAGGAATATGCCTGTCTCCATCTCCTTGCTGGGATTGCAAGCATTGCCCTGTGAAATTCAGCTTTAAAAAACAAGCAAGTCAGGTATGGCATACACCTTTAATCCCAGCACTTGGGAGGCAGAGGCAGGCGGATCTCTGTAAGTTTGAAGCCAACCTGGTTTACAGAGCTACTTCCACAACAGCTAGAGCCACACAGAGAAACCCTGTCTCAAAAAACCAAAACCAAACAAACAAAAAAATCATGTGTTCCGGAGCTTGGAACTCAGGTGCTCAGGCCTGCGAGACAAACACTTTACCAACTAAGTTTGGCCCTGTTTTAAACATTAGTTTTTATTCACATGGCTGTGTGAGTATATACCTTCTGTGTGCAAGTGCCCATAGAGGCCAGAAAAGGGCATCGAACCTCCTGGAGCTGAGGTTATAGGTGGTCGTACAATACCTATGGGTGCTGGGAACAGAACCCGGGTCCTCTAGGAAAGCAACGCTCTTCCCTGCTGAGCCATCTTTACCACCTCGCAGCCCTGCCCTTTTGTTGAGTGAGAGTCTCTAGCTGAGGTTGGCCTTGAACTTGTGATCCTTCTGTCTCCATCCCCCCCCCTCCATATGCTGGTATGACCGGTATAAGCCACACGTCTAATCCACTCTGCCACCCTACAGTGGAAAGGCAGCAAACAGAGCGTCACTTGTTAATGTTTAAAGAAGGATTTCAACCTGCTCATTTCAGTGTAGAATGTAGATAAGTCTGGTTTTAGATTGTGCTTCAAATATTTGCCAGTGTTCTCAGCGCGGGTTAAACCGTGGTGACGCTGGTGCTTCGGGACACCGACGTCTAGAATGCTACGGTGGCGATGGCTTTCATTTTCAAGGAAGAAATCCCTCTGCTTCCTACTGCCTGCTGCGATCTGAGTTCCATTACATCCTATGTATACCCATCTGTCTGTCACCTGTGTAGTCCCCGGTGGCAGTGGAGGGACCAAGTAGGCACGAGGCCAGCCTGGATTAAAGGCTAAAACACACAACTCTGGTGACCTTGAGTTCCCTAACCCGCTCCCCTTTGTCCCTCCTCTGTCCTGTTCCACTGCCGTTTGAGAAAATGATGACTCAGGCGGTAAAGAGTGCGGTGCCCAAACATGAGGGCCTGAGTCAGAACCCCACGATATATGTAAAAAGACAGGCATGGCAACACACACCTGTAATCTCTAATCTCAGAGCAAGGGAAACAGGGACAAAAAGATCTCTAGGACTTGCTGGGCAACTAGCTTAACCAGATCAGTGAGCTCCGGGTTTCACAAGAGTTCCTGTCATAAAAGATATGGTGGTGAGATAGCTTATCCCGTGGAGACACTTGCCACTGTGTCTGATGACCTGAATTCAATCTCTAGGATGTACTTACTGGAAGGAAGAACTGACTTCAGCAAGCCGTCCTGTGACTGCCACAAGCAATCTGTGTGCACCCCCCATAAATAAATAATTGCTATGTAAAAAATAGAAATTAACGGAGGAAGACACCCCGTGTTGGCCTCTGGCCTCTACATGAATGTGCACATATGTGCATAGACACACACGTATGTACAAGCTACTCTGCTGTCTCTGTGGGGCCCGGCTACACTGGCTGCCTAAGTGCCCAAGGAAGGTTTGACTCCCACGGCATGAACCGTCTCTGCCTCAGGTGCTCTCTCTTTCTCTGGCAGGGACACCAGCTTGTGGAGAAAGTGTTGGCACAATGAGTAGTGCCTCCAGGCCTGATCGCTGGCACCGACTACATTGGGAATGTTTATGGTAGAATCTCTACTGCTCACAGCCGCAGATTAGAACTCCTGGCTCCTTGGCAGTGCCAGCTTGTTAAAGTCAGCCTGGGCCCAGTGGTGGGTCACAGTGTCCTCCAGAAGACGGCTGTGTTGTACTCTATGGACTCTGGAACCGTGTGGTTCAGGTCTGAATTACTGATGGCTGACTCTCAGGCGGAAGACAGCTCAGGCAGGCAAAGCCGCTGAGTGCGGGTCAGGGCTCTCAGGGTGACTGCAGGCCTCCTCCGTGTCTCAGCTCTGCTCACTGCTTGGTGGCCCCATCTAATAGCTCTGTCTTCAGCATTTCCAGGCATGGCCACACCTTCAAAGTCGGCTGGAATCCAGTCCCTGGGACCAGGGCAGGTGTAGCTCACTAGCGGCAGGCCTGTGGTCAGGAGCAAGACGTATGAGTGAAGGGCTGGCCAGAGGCCACTCTGGGTCAGAGGAGGCTGACCCCAGGGGTGGACTGTGTGGACACTGAATGTTCATGTAGGAATTTCGACAGATGAGCGAGCAGGTAAAGGTTTTCTAACAAGAAATTCTCTCCACAGAATAGACCCAGCGGCGAGACATCCTCTCTGCCACCTCTTCTGCTTCTACCTGCTGTGCTGCCAAAGCCCTCCGCACCAGGCTGGAGATGCCCCAGCACGGGATGGGGGACAAGCATTTCCTTTCCCTCCCGAAGCACCTCTTGGCCAGTGCGTCCTCTGCCACAGACAGCAGCTGTGACACTCCACCCAGCAGCAGGGCGTCCCCGGCCTCCTTGCGCTCTGCCCACAGCCCCCTGGACTCCTCCAGCCAACTCCTGTTCAAGCCCCAGGCTGAGAAGCGGAATAGCCAGATAGCCCGTGAGGTGAAGTACAAGTCCGCAGGACCAAAGAACACGCTGTGCGGTTGGCGAGCCTTCACCCCCCAGTGCTTGCAGGTCTTCAACACCCCCAAGGGCTTCCTCTTCTTCCTGTGTGCAGCCTCCTTCCTTCAGGGCATGATCGTGAACGGCTTTATCAACACCGTCATCACCTCCATCGAGCAGCGTTTTGACTTGCACAGCTACCAGAGCGGGCTCATCGCCAGCTCCTACGACATCGCCGCCTGCCTCTGCCTCACCTTCGTCAGCTACTTTGGGGGCCAGGGGCACAAGCCACGCTGGCTGGGCTGGGGCGTGCTGGTCCTGGGCATCGGCTCCCTGGTATTTGCACTGCCCCATTTCACCGCTGGCCACTACGAGGTGAAGATGGATGAGAAGGTGGGGACCGGGGCGTGTCTGGGCAACGGGAGTCATGTGGAGTGTATGGACTCGGGCCTGTCCAGCTACCGGCTGGTCTTCATGCTGGGCCAGCTACTGCATGGTGTGGGCGCCACCCCTCTCTACACACTGGGTGTCACCTACCTGGATGAGAATGTCAAGTCAAACTATTCGCCCATCTATATTGGTGAGTGGGGCTCTCCAAGGAATCAGGACGGGTAGGCAGAAGGGACCAGATTGTGACATTGGTGGAATGAAGTGGATACCTTCTCGGAGCCTGGCTAGGTGATCTTATGCCCCTCCCTTGGTCATATGACCCAGGGGCCCCTAACTTGAAGTGGCACAGCCAGCAGGATTTTATGAGACAGGGGAACAGATGCTGACTTCTCTAAGAAGCCCTGCAGGGACTTCAAGCCAGAAATCTCGGCACTGGCCCACACTAGGCAGGATCTGTTCAGGGACCCCCACGTCCTCAGGCAGAGCTAGGGCAGGGCATGCTGGCACTGAGCCTCTGTGTGGTTTGGAAGGAGTCCTGTGCAAAGGTAAGTGGGCAGGAATCAAGCCCGGCTCCCTGTGTGTTCTGTGTATACTCTGAGCCCGGCTCCCTAGGTGGTAAATCAGTGGTGAGAATTCAGGAATCCTGAGACTTTGAGGCAAAGCCACAACGCAGCTCATAGTTTCTATATCGTGGCCTGTGACCTTCAAGGCAATTGGTGTGATGTAGCTAATCTCGCTGTCTACCCAAGTGGCCTCGGGTTTCATACCCTCCCAGCTGAGGCTCCTGTTAGGGGCAGATGCAACAGGGAGCTCAGCATTTATGGCAGGCTCCGCTCTTTCCTGCAAACAGCCCTTGCTTCTGGCTGTGCCTACTTACGCCCGCCTTTCCGGTTCCTCCTTAATGGACACTGCCCTCCCTCACCATGCAAAGCAGAGTCTGCTTTCGTATGAGTGCAAATGACATCCAAAGTGCACTTCTGGGGACGTTTTAAGAGCCGATGACTGAATGTCATTCCCAGCCGCAGGCTGCACAGATGCACTCTGACCTAAAGGGGTTCACGGTGGAGCTGTAGACACGGGAGCATGGTGGGGGGCATCTCTTAGGAGGGGCCCACCGCGTGTGGTGTGTGATGGCTGCACACTCCCTTTGCCTTCTAGCCATCTTTTACACGGCGGCCATCCTTGGACCTGCTGCAGGTTACCTGATTGGAGGAGCCATGCTAAACATTTACACGGACCTGAGCCAACGGTGAGTAACGGGGTATATCCGCCTGCCTTCCTCAGCACCCAGGATGCTGTGGGCCCCAAAGGATGTCTGATATACAATAGGAGGCTAGAGCAGGGAAAAGCTGGGCTAATCTTGGCTACAGGGGTTGGGGGTATGCAGGGGTTTTGAGGACATAACCCTGAGAGGTGGGAAACATAGAGAGGGGTGGGTTCAAGTTCACATGATTCTGAAGCCCTGACCTGACTGTGTGTCTTTAGGCTCTTAAAGTGACAGGCACTGCGTCTATTATCTTCAGTATCTAATTTTTGCAAACATAAATGGGAGAGTAAGGAGTGAGAGGGGTGGAGGGAGGCAGAGCGGGGAGGCTACTGTTCCGCAAGGCTGTGCAGTTGGCCTGGCCCTGTGTCCTGTCACGGAAGGGCAGCTCTTGTTGAGTTTTCCTGGTGGCTGTGCTGGGTCTTGGGCACCACTCCACCTTGGGACTTTCTCTGCAGATGGCGCCACGAGGTTTCTAGTGCTCTGCCCCCTCACAATGCCGCCTCTAGCCTTGGGTTGATTCTGTGGGGTCAAGGGTGCGTGTTCTGTGCAGAGCCTGAGGTAGGTCAAGGCTCGTGTCCCCGGATCTGGATGTCTTGTGCCCCATGGGCTCTGGGTTCTGAGTCGCTCTGCACATGGGGGTGGGAGCATGAGCCAGGCGTCGGGGCAGCTTCCTGTTATACCAGCACATAGGGGTTTACACTGCTGCCCTGGCCTTGCTGCCTAGTCCTTCATCCATCCTTCCTCTGCCCCTGAGCCTGCTATCCCTCCACCCCTGCTTCCCCTGCACCCTTCCCTTCCCAGGTATGAAATCCCACTGGCCAGTTGCTCCCTTCCCATCACTTTTTCTCTTTAATTTGAGAGCCCCCCTCTCTCCTGCTATGCAGATGGCAGTTGGATGCCTAATGGTTCCTGTGTGGGTAGCTCAGTGAACTCCAGCTGAGCCCTCTGTCCCCTGAGCTCTGTGGCCCTGAGGATGACAGCTGGCTGGGGAGGGACACCAGCTGTTACTTGAAGCTCCTGTCCCCAATGGACCTGGCCCCCAGGGTCTCAGTTTGAGGCCCAGATGCAGCTTCCCTGGGTTCAGGAGTCAGGATCTGAGGAGCTGCTCTCTTAGTGAGTGGCCATTATCAGAGGGCTTCTCCAGTCTGAGGGAGAGGTGAACACAGGACTGTAGCTCCATGGGCCTCTGTTGCCCTCTGCACAGAGATCCTATGGGGAGTGAGCACCCCATGCATGTGCTGGAAAGGGCATGGGTGACTGGTCAGTAATCCAAGGACCATGGCTTCTCCCAACAGGACGGAGCTGACCACTGACAGCCCACTGTGGGTTGGCGCCTGGTGGATTGGCTTCGTGGGAGCCGGGATCATTGCCTTCCTCATCGCCATCCCCATCCTTGGCTATCCCCGGCAGCTGCCAGGTGAGCTCTCTGCCCTGGTACACGGGTCCCAACCAGGAGGCAGGATATGTATTCTGTCCTGTCCTGTCCCCTTCTCCCTGTCATTTCCACTAAGGGGGAGTGGAATCTTTGAACGCGGTCTCCCCTCTATGTGGAGAGCAAGGTTGGCAAAGCCAGCCTATCCCTCCTGTGTCTCCACCAGAAATGACCCCCTCGCTTCCCTTCTACTGGGCCCACAGGGCCCTCTACTCTCATATCTGCAATCCTGTCCCGTGACAACCTCGCCTTCAGGCCTTAGGTTGCAATGCTGTATACGTGTCCCCTCAGGTCCTGAGGGGGTGGAGGAGCCAGTGTAGGGGCAGCCTCCGTGGAATACGCAATGTCCTCTAGAAGCTGTAGCTCTCTACCAACTCTGTCCCTGCAGGCTCCCAGCGCTACGTCGTTATGAGAACAACTGAAACCCAGCAGCTGAAAGACCACGGCCACAGAGCAGTGAGCAACCCGGCTTTCGGCAAGACTGTCAGAGACCTGCCCCTGTAAGGAGTGTGCGTGTGTGTTTGTGTGTGTGTGCGCATGTGTATGTGTGTGTGAGGCCTCTGAGGCCCTCCCCAAAAAGCCCCTCAGGCAGAGTTGGCCACTCTTGCCTTTTCACTGGGTATCACATATGCATTCACTACCAGAAGCTTCAAGGAGCTGCAGTTCTGAACCAGACATAGGACAGAGAACCACAGATGCAGAGGCCTCTCCCAACTCCTGCCTCTCTCACTGACCAGTCCCTCCCTCCCCTGGGGTGGTCTTTTCCAGGCTTTCTCTCTTCACTCTATCCCCCTTTCCTGTTTGTCTGTCTGTCTGTCTGACCCGGCTCTGCTCTCTGTATGTATCAAGCAAGGTACAGTCTCTGAACTACTGGGGTCTTAGAGAATGATGTGATTCATATGTCCTGATCTATCACTTGGGAGCTGAGGGCTATTGTGGGCGGGGCTGAGTTTCACAGCCTGTTATAATACGGGGAGGGCAAGGGTACCCCCCCCCCAGAGATCCCAGAGGAACAAGGTGAGGCTGGAGAAGGTGGTGGTGCAAGGCCTCACAGGCTTTGATCTTATTACTGCTCACCTAGGAGAGCCAGGGGCTGCCTACTTAAGAGGCCTGAGTGTTGTTAAAGGCTGCTTGTTCATTTCCCAGCCACTCAGACTCAAATAATCACACAGAAACTATATTAATTGCAATGCTATTTGGCCAATAGCTTAAGCATTTCTGGCTAACTCTTATATCTTAATTAACCCATTTCTACTAATCTGTGTATCACCACGTGGCTGTGGTACCAGGTAAAGTTCCCTCCTGTGTCAGGCATGTCTCGGGCAGGCCTACATAGCTTCTCTCTGACTCTGCCTACTCTCTTTATATATCTCTTTCAGCCTGGCTTTACTCTGTTAAGCTACTGGCCAAAGGCAGTTTCTTTATTACCAATGGTAATAAAACATATTCACAGCATACATCACCTCCCACATCTGCTGAGCCCCAGGCATGACTGGACTGGCTGAAGGCCTGCTAACCATGGTCTTAAAATTGGCCTCTCCTCACCCCAATAGCAGAGCTGTCTGGGGAAGCATAACATGGCATGAGCTTTGCCCAACTCTCCCCATGGATCTCTTACCAAGTACTATACAGTAAGAGGTTCAGGCCCAGGGTTAGTGTCTGAAGTCAGGTGCCGGAACTAACAAGTACAGGAATGTGTGCCTCCTTCACAGTCATGAAAGGCATGACCAGTTCTCAGGGCAAACTCCAGAATCTCAGCCAACCAGCCAGCGGTGGGATTAGACACCTTGTGTAACATGTTCTGCATGACAGAGCCACCCTTATCCTCAGCCAACAGCCTGAAGCTAAGCAGGTCCAGGCAATACCTTTGGAACGGACCAGCCTGTGCATGGCTCTCCAACACCAGATGTACCCCAGGTGGGAAGGGGCGTGAGGAGTCAGCACCCTGAGCCTATAAGTCCCTGATGGGGCCAGGGTTCCTCCACACCTGCTTTCCTTTGTCAGGACACAGAATTGAGCAAATGCCTGGAAAGCCCTTTCAACCTTCAAGTTAAAAAGTAAAATTTAAAAGAGTTGGGTGCGCTCTACTTTAGAAGGCATCCTCTGAGCATCTCCCTGGGGCCAGTCTGATCTCCCAATGCTCTGGTCAGTATCTAGGAAGCAGTGGGTATGTACTCCCTCAGGGAGCCTGCTGACCAGGGCTGAGCAGATCCTGGCTTCTCTTCAGATCCTCCTCATGCGGAGCTTGAGTATGAAGCTGTGTGCGGCTCCCTGGCTGATGTCCAGGACTGTTATCTCTTAGGTCTAGATCTGTCAGAGAGAGTGGCTCTCATGGGGGCAGCGATGTGTTCTGGCCGCTCACACAGGAGGCAGGGAGCAGGTACCAGCTCGCCAAGCCTTGGTAAATAAAAGGAGCAGGATAGACATAGCAAGCAAGCAGTGGTGTTCATCCTCTCCCTAAGAGCCAGGCTTCTAGAAGCAGCTTTACTGCAGAAGACGGTGTAGTTACTGCACCATGAGCTGACTTCAGGGAATACCCTGCTCCTGTGTGACCTGTGCCTGAGATAGGTGACCGTGGGGCCCTGTAATCGCTTGCATGATGACCACCTGGGTCCCCAGGCTCCATTCCCAGGGGCTCTGTAGTGTTTCACACCAACCAGTCTTCTGTTCACAGTCAGCACATAGCCCTCACCCAGGGGAGCTGACTCCCAGCCAGTAGGTAGGCAGGGCCTTTAGAATCACTGCTCGGATGAATGGTCTCTCTTGGCCAGGGTCTGCGCTGCCACACCCTGGCTGTTCTGCCGTGTAGTCCTGGGAAGGCAAGTCAGGCACCTTCGCAGCTGTGTGGCTGCAGGTGTGGCTGATGCCTTTCACATCCCAGAAAGGACAGCGGCGGGAGGGAACCCAGGGACTGCAGTGCTGGGCCCTTAGAGTCTCAGGACCCCAGGCCAAAGTCACCGTGGGATTAGCAGGCTGCATCTGACCGCCAATCCTACTGTCAATCCTAGTGTCCTATAACCACTGCCCCCAAAGTACAGGCCAAGAGAAGGGGAGCTAGCCAAACCCACTAGGGACTCACTCCTTGAAGGTCCCTGTTTCCAAATACATATGCCTGCCTCTTCTCCCCGGAGTTTGTGGTTGGGAGCTTGAACCTCTCTTGGCAACTCCTTTGCCTTCTAGATCCCTATACCTTGGTGACCTCTTAGCCCTTGGTGGCTCCCACCCCTTGTCCAGCCTTGGTGGTCACCCTCCCCCCAGAGCCTCTGCTACTTTGTCACAATAGCTACCAGGGGTGATTACTGTCTTCATTCACTTGGGATCTGTCTCCTTGTCCCTACACAGAAACTGGAGCTCAGCCACAGCTGTGACTGGTCTCTGGAACTGGTTTTAGTATTGAGGACAGGCTTACAGTGGGGCCATTGATTCACTACCTGCCAAGCCCGGCCTTTCACCCGCTCCAGGTGTGTCCCTGGGATAGCTACGGGCACCACTTCATTGCCTTCTCAAAACCAGGGCCCTTTGTATCGATAGCTTCAGGAACGGCAGGTTCCTGGCACACAAACTCTGGCCCATCCTGACCCTCTGTCTTTTTCTGCCCTCTGTTCCCCTTTCACCCAGCTCCATCTGGCTCCTCCTAAGAAATCCCACTTTCATCCTGCTCTGCCTGGCAGGGGCCACCGAAGCCACGCTCATCGCTGGCATGTCCACGTTCGGCCCCAAGTTCTTCGAAGCCCAGTTCAGCTTGAGTGCGTCCGAGGCCGCCACGTTGTTTGGTAAGGAGACTGAGCATTGACATATACTGTGGAGAGGGCTAAGACTCCTGCACATGTTAGTCATAGTCTTCAAATTCCAAGTGGACAACGCTCCCAGGGGGAGGGCGGGGCCGACTCCTACACACGTTCCCACCATTCATTGCAGAAATGGTCTGAGCCCGGATGTCCCCATGAGCCATGCAGCTGGTGCCCCGGAGTCTTGGGGTCTAAGTTTGAATCCCTGTACCTACCTGACAGGATTCTGTGGCAGGCTGACCTTGCATGGACTGCAAGAGTGGACACTATCTAGAACCCTTACTCAACCAGCACCCACGTCCTCCCTGT
>NC_022033.1:1373686-1377297 GCF_000317375.1 Microtus ochrogaster | reverse complement strand
TGGAGGTCAGCGCTGGGCTCAGCCTAAGGTACTGACCAGTGTGGGTGGAGGTCAGCGCTGGGCTCAGCCTAAGGTACTAACCAGCGTGGATGGAAAGCATCAGCTACAGCCCACCCTGCAGATCTCATTGTCATTGAGATCTGGGTTTCCAGGTGGCCTGAGAGAACCCACCCTACCCCCACGGCTCTCCCTACGCACCCATGGTGCTCATTCTCCCCGTTCCTCAGTGTCCACAGTAGTGCTGCAGCAATGACAGGCCTAGAGTTTCTGGGCCCTTACCGAGTTCCTTCCTCAGGATACCTGGTGGTGCCAGCAGGCGGTGGCGGCACGCTCCTGGGTGGCTTCCTGGTGAACAGGTTCAAGCTCCGTGGCTCTGGGATCATCAGATTCTGTCTGTTCTGCACCTTGACCAGCCTACTGGCCTTCTTTGTCTTCCTCATGCACTGTCCCAACATGCCCATGGCAGGTGTGACCACTAGCTACGTTGGGAGGTGAGCCTGGAAAAGACCCCACCTTCCTGAGGGCTGTCACTGGTAGGGAGGCGTTGGTCACAGCAACCTGCAGGCAGGGAAGTATACCGGAATGTCTGCACGGCTGCTAACACACATCCAACGGCCCATTTCTGCAGTCCCCTGCCTGAAGGCCACTTGGACCTGAGGGCGGCTTGCAACGCCATCTACTGTTGCCAGCCCGAGCACTACAGCCCCCTGTGTGGCTCAGATGGCATCGTGTACTACTCCGCCTGCTTTGCGGGCTGCCCCGCGGGTGCTGAGACGGGCCTGGATGGCCAGAAGGTGAGTGTGGTCACCGCCCACTGCCCTGCTCTGGCCGGGACCGGGAAGCATGTGCCTTCCTTATATGATCAGCGTTGTTGTTGGGCTCCCCAGATATTCCGAGGCTGTAGCTGTGTCCTTGAGAAGGTTTCCTCTGGCTTGGGCAATGCTACCGCAGGGAAGTGCACTTCCACCTGTCAGAGAAAGCCCCTCCTTCTGGCTCTCGTGTTCGTTGTAATTATCTTTACCTTCCTCAGCAGCATTCCAGCTCTGACCGCCACGCTACGGTAAGAAGCTCTCACCATGTTTTTCTCTCGTAGTACCAGCAGGTGGCGCTCTGCAGATGCTGGTGGGCCCTGGGGTACCCGCAGGCCCAGGAAATGGGCCTCGGTCTAGGGGCATCGGAGTTGACTGTCTCTGGTACCCAACGAGGTGTTTGGCACCTAGGGAGGTGGTGATGTGGCCAGGACTCTTGCTGGCAGAGGGGTCTGAGGTGCGCAGCCAGCTTCCCATGGGCTCTGACGATGCGATTTTCCTTGCAGGTGTGTTTGTGATCAGCAAAGATCCTTCGCCCTGGGGATCCAGTGGATTGTCGTGAGAACACTAGGTACTTTGGGGGGTGAGGAAGCCATGGACAGGTGATCATAAATAAGGCACCTAGAGATGCCCTATCACCAAGCTGTGTGTTACTATGCAGGCGTTAGGCCATGATTCTCACTAAGATGGGCCTTTCCCCTAAATGCCCACTAGAGGGACACATTGTCATTTATTTACCCAGTAGGTGGCCTTGCCTCAACACAAAAGGGCCCTCTTGAGGAACCACGGCACTCCTTGCCCAATGCCAACTCTTCAGGAAAAGGAGTGAAGTCCCCTTTCTACCCCTGAGCACACGAATGGACAATATGGCCTTGCAAAGGTCTCTCCCTGTGCCCCCTCTTTCCTTCCCCCATCAGGGCCATAACCGAACTCTCCTTCGGCAGGCAGTATTCCGGGGCCCATTGCCTTTGGCTGGGTGATTGACAAGGCCTGCCTGCTGTGGCAGGACCAGTGTGGGCACCAGGGCTCCTGCTTTGTATACCAGAATGAAGCCATGAGCCGCTACATGCTCATTGCAGGGCTCACATTCAAGGTGAGATGGCCTTCTGGGGTCTGGCTGCACTCTGCTTCCGCCCTCTCTTTAGCCTCCTGCCTTATCCTGTACAAAGGCGCAGCTATGGGCTTATAACCACCCTAAATCTAGGTTCGTCCCCCCTCCGAGGATGAGCAGTCCTTCAGTTTCCAGGGACAGGGCAAGTGCATGTCTTTCAGGGGACAGTGCCAGGTCCTTCCACCTTCTGTTGGCCTCTGCTTTTAACCAAACGGTAGTTTTCATTCCCGAACTGAAGCACCGGTTTCCCCATGAGGGACTAGTTATGCAGGAAAGGCGTGTCTTTCTTCCAGAAGAGCAGAGGGAGTTCTACAAAAGCAGCCTCAGGCTGGGCACGGAGCCCCCAGGCTGGCGAGGGCCAACATCTCCTCCTGTCTCCCCAGGTGTTGGGTTTCCTCTTCTTTGTCACTGCTTACTTCCTGTACAAGTCCCCGTCGGTGTCCTCGGATGCCCTGGAGGCCTCCCTGCCCAGCCAGTCCTCAGCCTCCGACAACCCCACAGAACAGCTCCAGAGCAATGTCTGACAACCACGGGCCCCTCTACGTTTCCGGAGGACTCTTCCTGGATACCCTAACCCCATCCTCACGGGGCGGGGGGGCAACACTGAGGACCTTGCAAAACTTCACACTGTATTCTGGGGCCTCGCCCTGCCCCGTACTGTGACCGAGCTGCCTCTGAGACACTGAGGAGGGAGGAGTGTGTCACGTATGAACCAGACACGTCCCCGACCCCCCGCAATCTTGGAGGTATCACTACATTTCGTGGCTGTCACGGGTCCTGACTTCCTGCCCGACACAGGGCAGCAGTGCCCTGGGCGGCTCCATCCACTGGAACCAGCCACCTAACGTTTGCTTGAATCTGCTCTTACTGCCTGTCCTCGAAGCCTGGAGGCCTCTGGCTGGGCAGGAGCAACTTGAATCATTATGTCTGGACTGAACAGTGTTTATGGAATCAGATTTGTACCTGATCATGTGACTCATGTCCAAGCAAACTGCAGAGAGGGTGAGATCCCATCTGTGGTGCCACGCAGATTCCGCGGGCAGTGTGCTTCTATGTTTTGGTTATGGCTATGTACATAATATATTTTAATATTTAAAGCAATTATTTTTGTGTGGCGTTTTATTTATTTCTATGGTGTCTATGATTTGGCAGGTCAGTCTGCCCATCTTTGATGTAGGTTACCATAGCAATAGGCTGTCCCAGAAATTGGTTGGGCACACAACACTTCCCAGGGAACACCCCTATTGCCTTTGTGACGAGGAGCAAAGCTACAGTGGTGCAGGCTCCTGTCTCCTGGCCCCTAGGAGACAGGCTTTGTCCCAGACCTCTGGACCTTCCCCACTTCCTGAATGAATCAGGCCATATCTGTGAGCCTTGGGGTTGGGCACAGGGTGGCCACACACTGCTATCAGTAAGGTATGAGGTACGCAACCATGTGTACTCTGTGTAGATACAAGTACATGCAACATGAGCTGAGAGACACACACACACAGAATGCCTGCACTGCTAACAACCCAACTCCAGGGAAAGGTTCAGATCCCTGCCTGGTTCTCACAGTGGGGTCTGAATACTACTTCTCGCCAGACTTCACACCTGACGACCCCTGCATGCCCCACTGAGGAGCTGGCCACGTTCACAGCAGGTTTTTCTGACCATGTCTGGATGCCCCACTGAGGAGCTGGCCACGTTCA
>NC_022033.1:1367050-1373586 GCF_000317375.1 Microtus ochrogaster | reverse complement strand
ATGCCCCACTGAGGAGCTGGCCACGTTCACAGCAGGTTTTTCTGACCATGTCTGGATGCCCCACTGAGGAGCTGGCCACGTTCATAGCAGCTTTTTCTGACCATGTCTGGATGCCTCACTCTGTTTTCTGGGCACCTTGATATCTCCTGCGCATTTTTAGCTGAGACATGGACATTCAGTGGATCCCACCTAGAGAAGAGACATTGCAGAAATCCCATCAGATGGACAAGCGGCCCTTTCATGAGACATAAGCTACAGTGTTCTTACTGGAGATTCCAGTTAACTGGGTATATTTCTATCTGTTATGTCTGGTTACCCAGGTACAGAGTGGCCTCAGAAAATGTTTCTTATGAGGCCCCTGGGAATAGAACCTAAGAGTGGACTCAAGAATCACCGATCCAGGGACTGAGGCCAGGCCCCGCCAGTGTTCTCCCAACCGTGCCCAAGCTACCAGGGCTCGGGCCATTCCATCTTTGTCGCTCACAGTTTCCTCCCTGAGACAAAGCCCCAGGATCTAGCCCGTGAGGGCACCAGGACCTCAGGGATTTGACTTTCAGTGACTCATGCTATGCAAAGCCCCATGTGCTAGCGCCTAGAGAACACCTGTGGAATATGATGAGTCATGTGACCCCTGGAGGTGACCATGTGCCTTGCCCTGCTAGTCATCCAAGGGAAGGAAATTCACACACACACCAGGACAGAAACCTCCAGGCCCCCACCTGAGAGGCAGCTCTGAAGAGAGACTTGGCTTTTCTTTTGGGGTCTCTGGGCACTCTCAGACTTCCCTGGGATTCTCAGATTCCTCTGTAACCAGCGATCCCCCGCAGGTGGTAACACTTTGGCTTGGCGAAGGAAAGAGACAAGGCCCAGACGAGAATCCTCCACAGCGCTCTGGCCACCAGTGGGTTAAGCTGAGAGGGTGTCAGAAAGGGCTGCACTATGGGGGCTGCAGCTTCTGGACCTGGCATCTCTTGTGCTGTGCAAGGTTGGAGGCTCATGTCTGACAGCAGATCTCTTCAAAGACCAGTGCTTGCCCAGGCTGGACTGGCAAAGCCGTGGTGCCCAGCTGGCTTTCCTCTGCTGCTCACGCACATGGCTGCAGACAGGCTCCAGGGTCATAGTCCTGCTGAGTGGTACAGGCCGTCTATCCCGCACCTGGCTACCCTCCATCCCAGGGGTCAACCAGGCTGTCTGTGAGGAGAATCCCAGCATTGGGTGGCGCTGTCAGGAGCCCGCAATGCCCTCTTGGTTTTCTGTGAAGGGAGCTTCTGCTAGCTGGGAAAATACTAAGCTCTGGGTAATGCTTCTGGCTTTACGTCTGGGGCTCTTTTCAAGTACCAAGTGCCAGTGAAGGGCCAACAGCTGTCGGGTCATATTCCTTTTCTTCCTATATTTAGTTAAAAATAATCAAGCAATTGCAGAACTGCATTAAGACTCAGACAATGCCGCCCCTTTTCTGGTTAGCAGACATCTTGTGGGATCACTGTCTCCTTAGCTCCCCAGATGGAGAGGAGGGGTTCCTAGGCCTCCACAGGGGCTGTATACCTGGAGAGCTGTGTGCTAGGGGGTTGCACACCTGGTAACTGGATGCCTGGAGGCCACATGCCTACCTGTGCACACTATGGACCTTGGCTGTCAGGCCCATATCAAATGCCTAGCTAATATCCTGACATCCCACGTCTTTACCTTGGTCCCAGCTCCCAGGGCACAGAACCCTCTGTGCCCTGGGCCAACCCAGTAGAGACCAAGGGCAGCTATCAAGCTTAAGCATCATCTTCCCATTCCCGAGCTGGCCAGTCCCTACTCCTCCAGCAGAGGCCTGGCATGGAACTCACCATTTATAGGATGGCTGGGCCTGTGCTCTGCCCCAAGACTCTGCTCCATGAAGCTGGAAGCTTGCATTTCACCTTCCTGAGGAGTTGCTTAGGTACACATTTTAGAACCTCTGACTCAGGGGGGGAAAACACACACACACACACACACACACACACACACACACACAAAGCATTGATTCCCAGAAGCCTCTGAGCAGATATGGCAAAGGCCATCGTGGTTAGTGCTGAGAGGGACAGGAGAGTACCCAGAACCACCACAACCCAAGACATTGCCTATGGCTCTGCAGTGTCCACATGTATTTAGGGTGGCCCAGACCGGAGGGGTCAGGGTGGCCTCACTGGCAAGGGTGAGGCCTGAGAGGCTGAGAGGCCCTCAAAGGCCCACTGTGACTGCTGGGAGGTCTTCGGGTCACTGGCAGCATTAGGCTGAGCTCCTGCAACCCTTGACGGTTTCACGCGAGTTGCTGTGAAAGGAACAAGCCTCATGCCCCCACGCTCTGTTCCCTAGAGAAGTAACCAGCATGGCACTTGCTCTAACTCACGCTCCTCCCATTCCAAACTGCTGTCCATGATGACACCTTCATTGGGATCTTGACCCTCCAGACTGCGAGCTAATAAACCTTTGGTATTTCGTTGTAGCGGTGAAAAGACTTCTGGTTTCAAACTAAGAGGAATGTACAGAAAGGCTGCAGTTAGGGCTGAAGCAATGACCTTACGCAAACCTGGAAAACAGGATGTTTTACATATACAGGAAACGGTGGGCATAGAGGACGAAGTGACACCACAAACAGAATTTGAACGGATAGGCAGAGAACTCCCAGGCACTCAAGCCAGATATTAAAGGCTTCGGAACATCAAAATGAGCTAGGAGAATGTCACCCAGCCACCAGCTCTGCAGTCTCAGCCGGTCCTGCTGTGGATAAGCCTGCCACACACCAGCCTGTGAGGCCATCTGTTGAGAAGAACCGGATATAGGCAGAGGGCTGGTTTGAAAAGAGGCAGGTACTGCAGGCACTCCAAGCAATGGAGACTCCTGGAGAACAAGCGCTCAGAGTGAGGAATCCCTGGGAAATGGAGGCCACCTGATTGTCAGGCAAGCCCAGCTGAGTGGCTTCCTGGTTCCACTTCCAAGGCTATGACTTAGAATTGTATGGTAAGACAATAGCGTTCTACCTACCACCTGGCTCTGCCACAGCCAGTGGGGGGGTGGGGGAGGGGCTGTTTAAGAAATCATGTCACACTTGTTCCTTGCTGAAGTGACCACCAAGCCTGATGTAAACACATTCCATTGTCCTTCAAGTCACACCCAGCCTCTCCTCCAGAATCACTCTGCTCTGGCCACACACACACACACACACACACACACACACACACTCACACAGGTGTACATACACAAATGTGTGTCCATGCACACAGATACAGAGGTGTGTGCATACAAATATCTAAACACACACACACATCCATGTACACCTGAATGCCTTTCCCGTGTGCATTGTGCCCAGAGTCAGGATGGCTGTAATCTTTTGTTTTCATCTGCCGCAGTGCCCGATACGCAGTAGGTGCTCAGTGACTGTTTACTGGATGCTGTATGGGACCAGGAGCCATCAGCTAAGCCACCACGGCCAGCACTGCAGAGGAACCATTGGGGAGCTGGGCTGTCCACCCCAACATCTCACACAGAGCTCTGAGGCCATGCAGCCATGGCCTGCTCGGTCCTAGGACCACTAGGTGGCTCTCTGTGGGTAGGAGCTGGAGGCCCACGGTCCCCAGAGGCTACACATGAATCAGGCCGGAGAGGATTTCATGCCACAGGAGCTCTGTGAGGACCCAGGATGAGCAGAGGGCAACCCCATGAGATGATCATTTGTGCCAGAATTGGCTTTAATCAGTAACACATTAGAAGGGCTCATGTGATAACGGCTTAATGACTATTACAGGGATAATCTATTTTATTCTCAGCTGGTTCCCGTGGTAATTACATTTCTGTTGTGTTTAATTCATAACTTGATCATTTATTCCAAGTTGTGTTGGCCTTAGACCACAGGCTCTTGGGAACTTCCTCAGAAGGAGTCCAGACTGTGCGCTTTCTCCTCTGCCTGGACTGAGGAGGCCTCCTCCCTGTGTCTCTCCCCATCCCTTCCCCTCCTCTCTGACGGTGGTGGCTGAGGATGGCAGTCCCAGATCAGGGCACATCCTCTCTCAAGCCTGAGTGCTTCCTGTACCCCCCTCCCCCAATCATGCAAGGGCCTCATAGTCTCTGGGCAGACCATGGGATTGTGGGTGTTTTACTAAAGCCTCAGTTTCCCTTCTTCCAGAAGAGGGTGATGCCTTCACTGGGGTAGAACACAGTTGCCTAGTTTCTAACGGATGCAGATTTCACTAAATAACCAAAGACATCTTCATCCTCGTTTGATAGAGAAAGAAGTGGCACAGAAAGTGGAGAGCCTGTGGCAGCCACGCTAGCATCAAGTGATACCTAGCACCAGGCACGGAGCCCCTTCTTGGAGTCTCAATCTCCCCAAACTCTCTGTCCACTGTGTTAGTGTCTTCAAGGTTTGGCACCAACATTTCCAAGCAGATTGAGAGTGGCTTGCCTCTGACGTAAGTAACTAGCCACCCTCATGCCTCCACCTCAGGAAAGCTCAGGTATCCGGGTCCCCAGACTGTCACTGAAGCTGAGGGCTCTGATGTACACCTCCACATTGTCCCCAGATCCACCCCCATCATTTAATCCCAGGAGAGCGGTTGAGGAGCCCTTGGTAATTAACAGCCCAACTGCTGGGCAATTACCACACCTGGAAGTCACTAATTAGGAGCCTGATTAGCCCCAGGCCCCTTCCTCACCCCATGACCATCTAGGAAGCACAATAAGCAAAATTGCCATTAATTTCTCACAAATAGTGGCAGGCAGACCAGTGGGCAGCCAAGGACAGGAGCCTTTTCGGTTTCAGTCATGATCTTCATACAAACTAAGACTTGTCAGAACAGGGAGTGGGGTGCAGTGGGGGGTGAGAGGAGAGGGGGATTGGAGGGGAGAAGGGGCTATCAGGAAAAGGAGATAAGCGGGGAGGGAGTCTGGCAGGAGTGTGCAGTGGGATGGGCAGCAGCCCAGAAGGGCTCTGGGGCAGTTCAGAGTAAGCTCCTTTGTTTTCACGCGTCTGCAGTGGTTTGTTTTCTTGTTCTGTCTGGATTGCTCTTAGGAAGCAGAGGATGAGTTTAGAAAGATGTACCATACAGTGTAGGTCTGGCAAATAGTTCTCCTCTAATTAGATTTTGGCCAGGGTCATGATGGATGCCCATGACATGGCCATCGAGGCTCTGCTTTGGAGGAAGTGCAATTCCTTACCTAGGAAGCACCCAGGTTCAACAAGGATGCATCTTCACTCAGATGCTAGGCTTTCATTCTCTCTAGTTCTGAGTCACCTGCCAGGGGCTCTCCAGACTCCTCCAAGAGTTGGAGCTGAGCCCCCTCTCCTCCCTCCTTCCCTTTCTCCCTACCCTCCTCTGCCTTCCCTCTTCTCTCCTCCCCCTTCCCTCTCTCCTTTCTCTTTAGCCTCCCTTGCTCTCCCTTTCTTTTCTTCCTTTCCCCTCCTCTCTAATCATCTCCTCCCTCCTTCTTTCTCCTCTTCCTTCTTTCCCCTCTGTAGTTATGAACGAAGCCCATTAAAAACGGACCTCTGGCCTTCTTCTCTCTCAGTTCTGTGGCTGAGAACGTCCTGAGGCCTCTGAGCTAAAGAATTGGGAAGAGAGCTGGGTGGGGGAGTGCTTCCTTCCGGGTGGGTGGAGGCTCCTGGGTCCAGAGCCTCACTGTATGGCTGGGTGATCTTGGCCCCCACATCTGGGTAGGACTGGCTCTGTCCTTGAGCAGAGCCGCCCACAGACGCTTTCTGAGAAAAATGAGGTTTGCATCTCTATAAATCTCCCGCACCCCTGTGCGCAGCTTCCTGGCCAGGATGACAGGTGACGGCTAAATAGCTATTCACAAGACATTATCTCCAAGCACCAGCTCCAATGAGCTTTTCTTCCTGCGCAGCTGAGACAGGCGCGTCCCTCTGTTTACAGAGGACAGCAGCCGACTGTGGAGAGGCGTGCGGTTATTACTCCACTAATGCCACAGTTGTGACTGAACGTCATGTTCTACAGCTCTGGAATGACGAAAACGCAGCCATGCTGAACAGCAGGGAGGGGGAGACGGAAGGGAAGGGGGGGAACCGGTGAGGAAAGTGGGGCGAGGAGGGTGAAGGAGGCCCCTGAGCACAGGGGACACCCTGCCACCCACACCCTCCCACCCACACCCTCCCCTGAGCAGGAGCCAGGCAGGGTTGCCAGGGGACAGCACCCAGAGGCTTTCCTCGGCCACCCTACTCACAGCCTCCAGCCAGAAACTCGTGCTCCTCACCCCAAGTGTGCCCCCACCTATAAGCTGTGACCCAAATGCCTCCTTTGTGTAACCCTTACCCTGTGCACCCCAAGCCTGCACAACACAACCTTCTGACCCACACACCACAACCTTCTGACCCCCATACCATCAACTCCACTCACCCTAATCCTGCTCACTCCTAATCCTGCTTCTAGCAATGCCCTGCCCAAGGCCCAACTCACCACAGCCCTTGTTCACTCCCAACTCTGCTCTCCCCAACCCTGCTCACCCCTGACCCTACTCACCCCTGACCCTGCTCACCCCTGACCCTGCTCACCCCT
>NC_022033.1:1362085-1366950 GCF_000317375.1 Microtus ochrogaster | reverse complement strand
CTCACCCCTGACCCTGCTCACCCCTGACCCTGCTCACCCCTTACTCTGCTCTCCCCAACCCTGCTCACCCCTGACCCTACTCACTCCTGACCCTGCTCACCCCTTACTCTGCTCACCCCTGACCCTACTCACCCCTGACCCTACTCACCCCTGAACCTGGTCACCCCTGACCCTACTCACTCCTGACCCTACTCACCCCTGAACCTGGTCACCCCTGACCCTACTCACCCCTTACTCTGCTTACCCCTGACCCTGCTTACTCCTGACCCTGCTCACCCCTGACCCTACTCACCCCTGACCCTGCTCACCTCTGGCCCTGCTCAATTCCGACCCCAGCTTACCTTAGACTGCGCCACCACTAAACCTTGACCCCACTCACTGCTGACCTTGGTGACCCCTGACCCTGCTCACCTCTGATCCCACCAGTTTCCCAGGCACACGGGGAGCAGCTTTGCCTCTGTTTTCTGAGTTTTTTGCCATCACACTGGAGGCCTCTTCCAGTAGTAGCTTGGGCTTTGAATGAAGCCCAAGGCACTGCACTTCTGAAGGCGGTCCTCCAACTTAAATGGAGGCTGACCCCCAGAGAAGGGGGATGGGGGCGGCAGTAATTCCTGCCCTGCTCCAGATGAGTGTGTGGGCAGTAGCTTGCTGTGGTGCAGTTTGCTGGGGAGCAGTTGTGGCCCAGCCATGTGGCTGCTACATGGAACCCACAGGACCGGTTGTGGGGCTTCAGGATTTGGAGAGGCTGGGAGCCTTGCTAGCAAGAAGAGAACTCATTTTGTGAGACACTCACTAAGTCCTTCAAAGAAGTCACAGTAGCGCCTATCTTGGCAGGAGCCTGCATCGGGACTTTAGTCTGGAAGGGAGATTCATCACCAAAGCCCCTCTGGAGTTCAGTCAAGTGTGATGGCGTGGCCCTGCAATACCAGCACTCAGAGGCCCAGGCAAGAGGACTGTCAGGTCCCAGGCAAACTCTGGTCTTTTCCTCCTTACATGGATGGATGCAAACCCGGCTTTCCGTCATCCTTCCTGATCGGGTCGGGCTCTGTGCCTCCTGCCCATCTCCCGAGCTGTATGCCTTCCTTTACTATCCTGTCTTCTTCCATTGCATGTGGGTTTGTGTGAAAGCCAGAGTTGGAAGAGGTCAGACACACAGGTGGATACCCAAAGATTGCTGGCCAATGACCCTGTATCCCCTAGGACTAGGTGAGTGGTGGGTTCCTGTGTGGTATGAGATGGAAGGGACTATCAGGTCCCAGATCCAGTAGGCTGGATGAGCTGGTGCCCAGCACCTTGGTCACTTAAGTAAGCTGTCTCCATCGCACACTCATCTCTCCTGGGATTGATCCTTTTCTGGAAATTTCTTGGTCGTCTCTGCCCCTTTAAGATGATCTGGAAGGCAGTAGCCACGCCTAAAACGTCATGGAGGTTGGAAAAGCAAGACCGCCACCTAACTACTACGGGGATCTTGGTGAGTAGAGAAGGTCCTGGCCATCACCATCCCGAAGGCTTGTGTTCTTGCCAAGTAGAAAATGCCAGAGTTCAGAGGGCAGGGAAATGGCCATGGCTGAGGAGGAACTGGCCTGATGGAAGCCTTTTGTGGGAACGGATCTGCAGGAAGAAGAGCCAGAGCGATAGACTTCACCTTACTCCTTAGCTCACTTTTGGGTGACTCTGCTCACCCCTGACCTCACCGCTTCCATGGCGAGGCAGCATCCCTCAGCACCTGTGGCTGTTCCACACCTGTGCCCTGAGGGACACCCCTTATAGATTCCTGGCAGAATATAGTGATCGAGCCCTTGGCTGAACTGACCCAGGATTGAGGGACTGAGGGGACGTCTACCTTGCTCTCCCCAGAGCTGCCCTCCCTGTCCCATTTCACACCCCTGTCCTCTTGCCTTACCTGCCCCGTCCCATGTCTGTCTCAGGGCCACAGGGTTCTGTAAGACCTTATAGGTAACTCTCCCAACCACCTCCAGGAAAGAAACCGCTTCAGAGGGCATGACCCAGCGGCTTTCCCCCTTCCCGCTCAGGGGACCTGGAATCTCCACAGGAAAGAAGGGGAACAAAAGAGACCCACAGCCACACTCACGGAACTACACCAACGCACAGAGCCCCGGGCAAAAGGCCCTCTCTGCTTCTCTTGTTATCATTTCGGCTTTGCCATTTATTTCACAGCAGAGGGGCTGTGGGGGACATTAGCATTCATGTGTGCAGCGGAGAGACGATTCAGAGACGACTCCGTGGTAATGAGAAGGCAACACCCTACAGCTTCCAATTCAATATCGAGATGGTTTACAGAATCTGTGAAAACAGCCTCATCGTTGGTTTTATTTGACTGATTGTCCCGTTGGCTTTGCTGCCGTGTCAGGCTCATTCATAGAATCAGATTGGTGCCATGACCCCAAGATCCTCGGCTTGCTCCAGTGTTTTCCAGCTCATAACTACCTCTCACCACCCCTGAGTCCCTCCCATTTTATAGTACTGATATTCCCTGGCAACATGGAGAATCTCTCCTCAGTGCACAGGCTCGTTCAGAACTGAGCTCAGTGACAGCCTCCCAGGATGTCACTCAGCACTGTTGACGGACAGATGTCTGCCGGTAGCTCTGGGGGCAAAGTCCCAGGAGAATCCAGCTTTGCAGATCCCAGACTGGAATCTGTGGTATGGCTTCTCCTGGGGAGACACAAATAAATGTCTCTTCACCCCAGACAGAGTACTGGCAACACACCAAAGAAACGGTTCCACTCAAGTCCGGTGTAGTGAATCAGAGAGTTTTCAGGGTTTCTTAGTGTCCATGACTGGAGGTATCACTGAGAAGCGTGCAGGCAAGCTGTATCCTAGGAGCTCACTGTACAACTTGTGGGCAGCTTCACCCTTTCCTGTCACTGTGACTGTGTATAAAACCCTGGGCCTTGGGGATCTTGTAAACTTCAGGAGCTTCCTATGTCTTACAAGTTTTGTTTACTTCCTGAGTATTACAGGCCTCCTTCCTCTTTCCAAAGTTTCGATCTGGAGAAAATCGTGAGACAGGTGTGCTCAGGGCATCCCAGACTGCTCAGCAGGATCTTGTGGACAGGTCTGGAAGAGCGAAAGTGGAGAAATGCAGTCTGCAGTCCTGGATGTGGCCCTTGTTACGGTGTGCCTGTGGGGTTTCCTCGCGGCTTTACATGGCTGAACACTTGCTCGCTATGCTGGAAGTACTGTCTGGAGACGTTGTGGAATCTTTGGGTAGTGGGGCCTAGCTGGCAGTCCTAAGAGACTAGGGGTCGACCTTGAGGGTTCCAGCTCTACTCTTTCTGGTCTCAGCTGCTTCCTGGTGTTGGTAGGTGAGAAGCTGCCACCACCACAGGCAGATCTATCCTGCCGCTATGGTGGACACTACCCCCTAAACTGTGAGCCACAACTAAACCCTTCTTCCCTTAGGCTGCCTCTGTCGGTGTCTGGCCACAGCAAGGAGAGAAGCTAACTAATACAGTCCTCAGAATCCTCTTCTAGCAGCGTGGCTGTGTGGTGGTAGCCTGCTGTTGGGGAGCTGACACAGGAAGGAGCAAATTACCTCCATTCTGCTCCCACTCACCCAAAGCAGCTCAGAAACAATCATCTCAATTATCAGGCCTGGGAAATTTCCAGAGAAGAAAGGGATTATTCATGTGTGACAATGACAAGACTTTCCAGCTGGTGGTGGACCATGGGCTTGCTCCTGCCCCCCATTTTTTTTTCATTCAGTCTCATGGTTGTGGTAGAAGCCCCAGGAGTCACCATGCAAGGTGTCCATCTGTGCTCAAGGGCCTCCAGGTTCCATGTCAGGTACCAGCAAGGGGAGCCAGAGTCAGACCAGCTCTGTGGAAACTGGGAGCAGAGAGGAACACAGGAGCCGTGGGATTTGGGACTTAGAGCAATAGCATCAAAGCTCCGGACTTCCTGTCACCCCAACTCCTCCCTTGCTTACCAGAAATCTTAGCATCCAGTGAGAGTGGTGTGTCCATCTTGGGCAATGCCTGCCAGCCTAGAGCATTCTTGAGGTGTTTCTGACCACCTAGCAGGGCAGGAAGGAGGGGGCGCCAGTCCACTCTAGACCCTGCAGGCCTGGCTATCAGGAACAAAAACTTTGGGACCCCGCAGAAGGAGTAGGGTAGTTCTCAAAACAGAGACCCCTTCTTGAAGGGACTCTAGCCGGCTTGAGCATGGCAAACACAGCTCTGGCAGGCCTTACCCTTCTCCCCAATGCCCTCTGCCTTGCTAAAAACTGTTAGATTACATTCCTAATGCTAGCCACCAAGGTCTATTTTCTTATTTGGCCACTTCCTCCTCCTAAGGTTGCCTACCATGGTCTAACTATCAAAGTATTGAAATCCAGCAACCAAAAGCCCCTTTTTGGCTAATTAACAAGCCCAGTCAAAATTAAACACCTCATCCCAACACCCCTGCCCTTCTCCTTGCCCTCTGTCTCCTGTCCTTGTCTCTTATTCCCTGCCCTTTGTCCCTCTGGGGCAATAAGTCTTCTTTGGGCTAAGAACTTGGTCTTGGAGTGTCTTGTGCTGAATTTTGGTCCCTTCACTTCTTGCCGTCCTAAGTAGACAGAGAAGAGCTTAAGGTTAACCAAGGGTCAGCAGGCTGCTCCCAGAGGACAGGTTAATAAACAAAAGTAGCATTTGAGAAGCACCTACAGATTCAGAGACACCAGAGAGATTTACTATGGGCCTGCAAGATGCCTCAGAGAGGAAAGGTGCCAGGCTGCCAAGCCAGACAACCCGAGTTAAATTCCCTGGATCCCACGTTGTGGAAGGAAAGTACCAACTCCTTCTGTAAGGTTGTCCTCTGACCTCCACACAGGCATCTTCTGGTATGTACATGAACACACA
>NC_022033.1:1341130-1361855 GCF_000317375.1 Microtus ochrogaster | reverse complement strand
AAATAAGCATCCTACACTGAATGACATCCCCAGACCCCAAAGCTTTTGTAGAAGAAAAGTAAAAACAAGAAACAAAAAAACCATCACTCTTTTCCTCTGTGCTCATTATAGATGGATGGATGCACACTCAAAACATCATGTTGAGTGTGTGTGTGCAGACAGAGGGGGGAGGGAGGGTGCACACACAAGGGTTTAGATTCCCACCATTGTGATGATAATGATGTTTGAGTCTCCCAGGCAAGTCCTGTGAACGTGTTAGAGAGAAGAGGTGTGATTTCTGCGGGCACCATAATCTGATTTTGTTTTAACTGCTCATTTATTTGGGAACACAGTTTCCCTATGTGCACTAATGTTCCTTTCCCCTCCACAGTGATATTTTTAAGAACCAGATTGTAGAGCCGTGCGGTGCAGAGCCTTGCGGGTGCACTCAGAGAGATTTCTGAGGGAAACAGGCAGCCGGTATCAGCGTCTGCTGCTCCTCTCAGGAGAAGGAGGGAGGGGGCAATGAAGTCTGACAAACCTGTGCTTTTTGGACTATGGAACTGTAGAGCTCCTTGCTCCGACAAGTTGGGTACTTTCTGGGTCTGCAAATAAGAGGGGTCCATTTTGCCCCTTGGCACTGCAAGTGACGTCCTGCTCATTCTGCACTGGAAGATGGACAGATGGACAGATGAACAATGGACAGACAGACAGAATGAGTCCCTACTGGTTTGAGCCACCCAGTCAGAAGATGTATGTCACCAATCACATGAAAATCTCTCAACAGCCCCTCAGAGCCTATTTCTGGAGGGGGTTTTCTCTGACGAAAAGTCCAGGTTCTTTGTGTCTCAAACAAAGAATTGAGCAGTAACAAAAGGGTAGATTTATCAAACGTGAAAGCAGAAACCACAGTCCACGGAGGGGGAGCTGCTCAAGCTTGTCCAGAAACCACAGTCCACGAAGGGGAGCTGTTCAAGCTTGTCTCAGGGGTCACTCGGACTTTGACTACACAAGGGAGGGAGTGGGTCCATGAAGGGGCGGGCCTTTCTTTGCCTAATGCAGGTGACCGATATCCGTGGATTATGTCACACTGTCTTTACCACACATAAACCATCCAATGATCCTGTGCTATGATTAGGATCATATTCTTCATGTATGTCCAAATCTCAAGGGGAATCCCCCGCTGGGTTTTACTGTCCAGCTGTGGTTGGATCTTTGGTTTGCTGGAGGGAATTTGTACAGTTCAGTGGGCAATATGGCATATCATAAGGGGGAGGCTTTGCTAGTTATTTATTATTTAGTTTGGATTTTCAAGACAGGATCTCTCTATGTAGCCCTGAAACTCACTCTATAGCCCAGGCTAGCCTCAAACTCGGAGGTCCGCCTGTCTCTGCCTCTTAAGTGCAGGGATGAAAAAGCAAGTGCCACCACTGCCCCGCCCGTCAGGAAGTCTTTCAATTGTTGGGATCTGGGATTAACTTTCCTCTGACTCCTAGTCAAGTTCAGGATTAACTTTCCTCTGACTCCTAGTCAAGTTCAGCTGACCCTTCCTTCCTGCCTCAAGCCCATCCTGGTGGATGCTGGCTTTCTCGTGGCTTCATCCCCACTGATACAAATATTTTGAGTTTGTATGCTTGGCCTCCTTTGACAGGGAGCCCTCTAAGGTAGCTGGGTTCTTCTGATGTTTCTTTGACTTGATGGTTGCTTGTTCTTGTGAGACTGCTTGACTGTCCCTGGGCTCCTAGCAACCTTCCTGTCTCAGTCTCACAAGTGCTGAGATTATATGAGGGCCACTATACCTAGCTTCTTGTGTTTAAAACCCATCCAGCAAGGTTGCCATTCTTCACCCTTAGAGGGTCTCCCAGAAACTTGTGAGCAGTTCCAGTTCCTCAGGCAGCCTGTGTGTAGTAAACAGCTGGGTCAGGATCAAGGCGGGATAAGAAGAAGGACAGGTTTGGGGAGGAGCAGCAGGGAAGTGGAAGCAGCTGGAGCCCTGCCTCTGATCCTAGTGAGGCCTGAGTAAAAAACTGCAGCTCAGAGCTTGTCCCAGTCGGCCTGGAGGTACAACTCCAGCCAGCTTCAGCCAGCGCGTGGCGGGGTGTGGTGATTCTAAGGACAGTCCTGAACCTCTAGGAATGTCCCCCACGGTACCTGATCCTGTGACCATAGACAGTGACTTGTGAAGATGGAGAGCCTTGCTTGCCTTTCAACACTGCACGGTGACTCCGGAGCGGGGTGAATGTCTGCTGATATGGGTCTGAGGCCAGAGGTCATCTGCTAATATTCCCATCATCTTGCAAACTGGGGTAAAAAAAAGATTTAGACAAAGACATATAGCTAGTAATAGAAAGGCAGATAGTTTGTTAAAGGGAAAAAAAAAAGATTTTAGACTTAGAAATGGGTCTGAGCTACAGAGGTCAAGGCTCCAGAGAGGCAGAGAGCGGGGCCATGTGATTTTTCTATGGGCCATTTACATATTATTCATGTTTTCTTGGATGTGGTTTTGTCCAGGCCCTAGTCATAGGACTGCTCCTCAAACAAAGATGCTCCTGTTACCCACAAATTCACAAAAGTCAGGGCTCCATGTGGAAAATGAATTTCAAACCAAAGACTCTCCTGGCATCTCCATTACTCAGGAAGTTACAAGGGATTCGGGAGTCCTATGCCAGGGACCGTGGCTGGAGACCAAACTCAGGTCTCTTACCAGGGCACAGTATGGTGATGTGTCCCTGTGACTGAATGTTTTCAGCCCACAGTTTGGGACAGTACAGCCCATTGCAGTGAGGAAGGCATGCAGAATTCACAGCATCTAGCAGCTGCTTGCAATGTAGCTCTGAACTGGAGCTAAAAGATGCTAAGCTGGGACCCTCAAGCTCCCTCCGGCACCCCACCCCACCCCACCCAGAAGCTATGGTCCCACAACAGCAGGAAACACAACCACCAGCTGCGGGTGATGTGTCCACATACGTGAGCCTGCGGGACATTCCATGCAAACATAGCAGATGGGTGTCTTGATGACTGGGAGGGCCTGCAGCCATAAGAACCGCCCCCCCCCTTAAGGTGAAGAACCTCCTCTGCAGTAGTCAGGCGCTGGGGAGGCTGGGAGGCTGGGAGCATGACCAGTCTGCAAACTGCTGCTGCGAGCCCTGAGCTGGTTTCTGGGTCAGGGTGGGGGTGAGTGTTGACGTGGTAACCAACAGTAAGCAGAGATAGGACTGCAGCCATGAATCTGTTTGCAGCGGCTCCTTACTTCTGGAGATAAGAGCATGACAAGCAGACACTGTAAACGCCAGCCATGGGCTAGCTGTTCCACTCTGCAGTCTGGGCCGTATCTGAGGGCTGAAAATACACTAGCCATGCGTGAGGTGCCTTGGTGGTGGTGGCAGGTAGAACCTTTGGCTCTGATGCTCCCCAAGAAACTCGAAGGAAGGAAGAATCAAAGAAGTAAGTATGTGGTTCCCAAGAGTCTGTTTTGATGAGACACCATTCCCTTTATTGTTTTTGGAAGCAGTCTTTCCCATGGGAATGTTCCAGAAGTTTGCAAGTTTCTGCACTGGGCCACCTATTTGACCATTGCTTCAAACCTATCTCATGACTTTCCCTTATCACTGCCTGGTATACTCCTCTCTGCCCATGTACCAAAGAGCCTGGGCAGACCTTCTACGCCATAGAAAGACTGAGGAGTAGCAGACCATGGTGTCTGCCTGTGGCTTTGGTCACAGGTGGCAGAGTGGGTGATAGGGCCCGGAGCTCGCTCCAGCTCAGTTTCCAGCCATTCTACCCTGAATGCTTCTCAGGTCCGAGCTCGCTAGGTCCTGTACACTCATGGAGGTGTACAGCTTTCACCTCTCCAAGGCTTGTCCAAAGTGTAATGTCATTGCGGGGACACCAGCATGTGGTCTCATCTCAGAAACAGTAACACACAAATGAGGTACATGAAAGCCACGTAGTGTGGATGTGTGGGAGCTGATATTCAGAGCCACTCCCTGGCGTTCTCTCTGGGTAGCACCCACCCCC
The DNA here is from genome assembly GCF_000317375.1 of Microtus ochrogaster. Taxonomy (NCBI): domain Eukaryota; kingdom Metazoa; phylum Chordata; class Mammalia; order Rodentia; family Cricetidae; genus Microtus; species Microtus ochrogaster. The sequence goes on along the minus strand of NC_022033.1, from coordinate 1,357,859 downwards.
TTGTTGAAAGACTGTTTCTGTCTATACCATGGCTGTGACCCGGCTCCACGGGAAAGGAATAGTTCTTATTCATGCAGTGCTTCAATGTCACCAGCACCAGCAGAATTGGTCAGAAGACTGATGAGTCACCCAACTGGGCTCTAATGACCTCAAGTGGCCCAGCATCAACAGCAGAGAAAGATGGATTTGTATTGATGATGTCGATACATAGACTCAACCCTACCTGGAGGAAGAACATCCGGAACAGACTCCTGGAAGGTGACTGCAAGCCTCCCCTTCCCCAGTGTCCTGTCCCATAAGTTGATCCTGGCTTGCCTGGTTTGTTGGGACACGGTAGACACTGCATCATCTCTGTTAATAGTGAGGTTTGTGGTAGCTCACATGGCATCACCCCAATCTCAGAAGGTGTTAGAAACCACAGTTAGCCAGGTGGGTGGTCGCCTCTGCCTCTATGACCCCAGTGAAGGTCCTGGACACCCGGGCTTGGAGAAATGAGTGCTGCCTGGACTTCCCTGGTAGAGGAAACAGGACTGTGTTTGGTCTCTCTTGAACTCTGTTCTCAAGCCCCAAAGACCTGTCCATGTTATGGTGACCTGGTCTCTCTGTATGTGAAGATAAGACTTGTGTGATTTGTCCCCAAGGTCCCTAACTATTTAACAAGTGACAGTTGTGACTGGTGTCCCTGGACCATAAAGATGATCCAGTTTTAAGTATTAGGCAGAATCGACTACCTGGAGCTCACATAATGTTTAGTCCAGACAGCGTCAGCATCATGGGCAGTGCAGACCCAAGACTGCACCCACATTCCCGGTCTCTAGACCCCAGAGAAACCTAGCAATAGATGGGGTGTAGAGCAGAAAATGAGGACCAAGTGCAGTCAAGGAGCCTGACCTCTGGAAGGCATGGGAGAGGCAGCCTGCAGGGTGAGCACCTGCATGTTATTTTTAGGGCAAGTTTTACACTCAATTATCCATGTTAACTCAACATAATTCATCCTCTGAAAAGAAAACATGCAAAAATTAGACATAGCAGCCTCTGAGAGTTGCTTAGGTCAGGCTGAGCCAACAGAGCACCCAGTGTGTGCCCTGGACGGTGGGACAAGGAAGTCTGCCTTCAGGAGCCAGTGTCCTCGATGGGGCTGCCCCTCCCCCATCATCCTGAGACCTCCAAACATATACACTACCCAGACGGCGAAGATTTGACTGTTAATTCACAGAGGGTCTTCTTGGGACATTCTGACGCAAGGGACCAAAACCCAAGTCAAACCATGTTGAGAAAAACAGTTTATGTGACCAAAGAGTCCAAGGGGCCAGCCAGCTAGACTGGGACGGGGATCTAAACCAGGTCCAAGAAGTTACAGCTCCGTTTCACCCCAGAACTGGTTCCAAGAGACAAGAATCTCAAGGACCTAGGGTTCCCTGGATGATAAGGGCCCCTGAGGAAAAAAGAGTCCCAGAAAGACCTGTGGTTGAGAACCAGAGGGTCTCCACAGTGAACTAAGTGTGTTTCCTCCAAATTAAATGTTAAAATCCCACGGAGGTAGAGTTGGGGGTGTTTTGTGGGGTGAGTAGGCTGTGGGGGTTTACTTCACGCCAAGGGCTAGTGCTCCTGTCTGCACACTTATAAAACCCCTCATCCCTCTCACCTCGTGTTAACGGCCACTCGTACAGGCTAAGACAGACTTCTCCTCTCCTACTGTGGGGCATTTTTTTTGTCTTATGATTGCCACCATAAACAGATGTCACCCATTGGAACCAAAGAAGGAAGAGGACACCTTTCCCACATATCCTGAGCCATGGTGGAGGGGACAGAAGATGTAGGGACCCCTGGCAGACACTAATAAGAGCCCTGACTCACTGCGTGGGTTGAGTTAGTGCCAGCACATAGTCCAGTCACCCCTCATATACCTGCAGGCATCCAACAGCCACTGCCACCTGGATGCTAACTTCCTCTATCCCTGTCCCTGGCAGGACTGGTCCTTGGGGCTTCCTATCCCCTTCCGTCCCCACCCTTGATCCTCTTACCACCAGCATGGTCTGGTGTTGGGAGCAGTGAGACCCCAGATCCTGAATTTCTTGTAATCCCCTGATCTGAGTGCCTACAGCTGCTCTGAGCACGAGACCTTCAGGAGTTCCTGATGGCAGGAGAGTGGTTTCTGGTGGGTTTGGCTGGGGCGCGGCTATCTCTATATAATCTGCCCCTGAACACAATAAAGGGGACATTCTTGGGGAATTCAAGGATGACCCGTGTTCCCGTGTTGCTGTCTCTCTGTCTGGGTGTGTCTGTGTATTATAACCTCCAGCCCCCTTGCCCGAAGCTCGCAAATTGGGTAATAGCGTACCGAGCGCAGACACGGGGGCGCGGTATGCGGTAGTCTGGAGCTGACGAGGGATGCTTTCTGCATCCCCCCTCATCCTGGGGCTTTCTCCTGGCAAGTGAAACAAGAAGGATCTGCCCTCCAGGAAGGGGCCCTGAGCCCCCACTAGCCATTCATTCATTCATTCATTCATTCATTCATTCATTCATTATCTATTCACCCAGGCTCTCCCAGCATAGCTGAAAACAGAATGAGGGCCTTGGGCTCATCATTGCTCTTCTGTGTGATCAGCATAGGAGCCCCCAGGGGAGCACCTCCTATCCACCCTAGCCACGCCCTCCCCAGTTCCAGCTGCACCTTCTCAGCCACACCCTCTGTCACCCATGCACAGCCCCAGCCTTGCATCCTCAGGGCAACTGTTCCTCCTCAGCATGGCTCTCTCCTGCTTCCCGTACTTACCCTGGTACTCCTGCTGGAGACTCCCACTCCGCCATAGAGCAGAGGGGGGCTAAGATGCGGGGCTACGTGGAAAAGTGTGCTGCGTGTGCACAGTTAAGGGCAAAGTCCATCAGCTCCTTCATCATTTTTCACTGTTGTTGGGGGGTTTTGAAACAGGGTGGCTTTGTGTTGCCTCGCCTGGCCTCGACCTCCTGATCCTTCTGCTTTGGCCTCCTGGGTACTGTTCCCAGCTTCAAATCTTCTTTGGGAGCCTCAGTCTGACTGGAGCATGTGCTGGGTGCTTACTGGGCAAGAGCTCTCTGCCCTGTGTTTTATGTGAGTCTGTTTCCTGACACTCTGAAACAAACCTCCCACAGATGCACCTGCCACCTAGCAGTTCTGCGATCACAGCCCAGAATGGGCCTCCCTGGTCTAGAACCAACATGTTAAGGAGTCTGGTCTGTTCTGGAGGCCTTGTGGGATCCCATGGTGGTTGGGGCGGTGGCTTCCACAGCTGTTTTCTCCCTGATTCTCCCCCCTTGTCCCCACACAGAGACTCTTCCCATTGGGGTGTTCCTCTGGTGGCCAGGATAAATTCCTATGCTGTCCCCCTTGTCCCCACACAGAGACTGTTCCAATTTGGGGTGTCCCTCTGGTGGCCAGGATAAATTCCTATGCTGGGCACCTCACTCATCTTCTGGATGTCTGGAGCCCATCGTTTTGCTGACTGCATACATTGTCCCAAACTGGTAGGGATAGTTCCATGAACACTAGGGAGTTGGCACCCCTACTTTACAGATGAGGAAACTGAGGCTCAGGATACCTAGACTGACTCAGAAGAGGTCTCCAAGACTAAAGCCACTAGGTCAGATCTTAAACGCGTTGTCTAACCAAGTAGAGAAGATTGCCCCGGAAGCAGCACCGGCCAGCTCCAACCAAGAGGAGAAGCTTTTACTGGCACAGTAGAAAAAAAACTAAAGAAGCTGGATATGGCGGCTCATGCCTATAATTCTAGCATTTGGGACGTTAAGGCAGGAGGATTGCCATGAGTTCAAGCCCCACTTGACTTACAGGATGATTTCAACTGTAGCCTGGGACACAGAGAAAGACCTTGTCAGAATTAAAAATAAGAGTAAGCAGAACAGAGCAACAACTTAAGGATCGGCAGACGGCCACAGGGCCGCTCCGCTCTCTGCTCTGGTATTGTTCTGGGCAAGGCCTCTGCTCAGAGCCTTGGGACAGGGCATGGGGTAAAGCAAAAAATCAGGGTCTCTAAGCAGGTGCCAGGGGCCTCAACAAGCCTTAGTCTGTGGACCGAGACCCTAGAAAACCCCGGGCTGGGGCTTATCATGGGATAAACATGTGTGCATGGATGCGGCAGTGCACAAGAAGGCTGAGGTGCTGGGAACAGAACACTGAACAAGCTATCACAGCTGTCACAGAGCCATTGAGTTCAAGGGGCAGAGCCACAGGATAATGCTCTTGTGCACTATAAAAAATTGTCACCTGTATTGGTTTAATAAAATGCTGATTGATCAGTAGTCAGGTAGGAAGTATAGGTGGAGTGACCAGACTAAGAAAATTCTGGGAAGAGGAAAGGCAGAGACGCAGTCACCAGTCAAACACAGAGGAATCAAGATGAGAATGCCTCACTGAGAAAAGGTACCAAGTCATGTGGTTAAACATAGAGAAGAATTATGGGTTAGTTTAAGTTGTAAGAGCTAGTTAACAATAAGCCTGAGCTAATAGGCCAAACAGTTTATACTTAACATAAGCCTCTCTGTTTTTATTTAAGACTAACTGGCTGCAGGACTGGGAGGGACAGAAACTTTTATCAACAAGGCAGAGATGTCTTTGGGTGCATGAGAAGTCAGAAGAAAGTAAGCCAAACAGTCTTGGGTGCTCCTTTGCAGGGCAAGCCCTGATCGGGAGTGGGGAAGAGAGGGTCCACACTGCACACTCCAGGCAGACCTTGGGAGACATGATGGTGCTGGCAGCCACAGAACAGAACATGGCAGAAGCACATGGTTTAAATGGGTCTGTTGCAGGCAGTGGGTGCTGGCTGAACCTCCTCAGGTTTGGACTAGAATGCTCTGGGTGTTTTAGCCACAGAAAGTGAAGGATTTCTGGGTGACTTGGGGGGTAGGAGAACTGAGGACCGTCCTAGTAGGAAGACCCATGGGGTGACCAGCAAGGAGAGTAGCCAAAGGAAAGACCAAGCAGTAAACTATTGGATGGGGAATACCAAAACTTTGTGTGCAGCACACACACACACACACACACACACACACACACACACACACACACACACACAGCCTCCCTGAGCTAGCATCCCTACTTGGTTGGTCCTGAAAGTCCTCTGAACTACAGCTTTAAAAGGAAGATGAGGCCGCCATACTGACACACACACACCCCTCCCCCACTCCAAGAGGACTTCAGACACCAAGGGAGGGCGACTTTCAGGCAAGTGCACATGACAGACAGCCATCCCAACATCCTGGGAAAGAGTCCCCAAAGGGAGAGGGTTTGGCACCTCCCTGCCTGGCTTCTCCTGCTGGCCTGCATTCAGATGGATTCCGTGAATGCTGGTGTTTTCTCGGAGTGACTTCCTGTGTTGTTTAAAGGCGAGCACTCAGTGAAAGACACCCTCAGCAGCCTTTGCAGAGACCACATCGTACGCACTGTACACACAGAAAAACAGGTTCAGTCCATTTATTTACCTCGTCACCAGGGCAAAGCACAGCTAGGACTCCAGACCTTTTGTACCCAAATATCGTGCACCCCACCCCCACCAATACCCCTCTATGTCCCGTGGCCCTGTGGCAGCACACCTCTTGTAGTTACACAGTACACTCTGGGCAGTCACCCCACTTCCTCTCCTGGTTCTCCCCCCAGAATACAGCTTGTGACTTCAGAGAGCTGGCCAAGGCCGAAGGGTGGCCTGGACCTGCCAGAATCCCCAGAGATGCTGTGAGCGTAGCCAGACCACGGAGGAGAGGCGGGGGCTATCCCCCACACGTGCACATGTGTTGCTCTATTTTTAAGATTCCTCCTTGGAAGGCAGCAGGCTTTGGAACATGTGCAGCTTCCAAACTGTGAGATGGAGCAGACAGCTCAGCTCTTCAGAGCATCCGTGCTGCCTATCCCCGTGTCTACCTGTGTCTACATCCCACCTGCTCACAGCCACATAGGACACCAATTAATAATGATATCACAACCCAGGTAGGGTAGACACACCTGCAGTGCCAGCACTTGAGAGGCTGAGGCAGCTGGATCCCAAGTTCAAAGCCAGCCTCAGCATCTTTGGGAGACTCTGTCTCACAAACAAAAATTAAGGTCCAGAGAGATTGCTCAGAGGGTAAAGACACTTGCCCTGGAAACAGACAACCTGAATCTGATCTGCAGGACTCACAAACCAAAAAGAGAGGACTAACTCCCACTAACTGTGGCATGCATGTGCCTGTACAAACACACACACACACACAATACTATGTCACACATGTGCCTGCACAAACACACACACACACACACACACACACACACACACACAATCAACTATATAAATAAAATGTTGTCCAGGAATGGTGACGCACACCTTTGATCCCAGGACAAGGAAACAGAGGCAGATAGATCCCTATGATTTCGAGACCAGTCTGCTCTACGAAGGGAGATTTAGGCCAGCAAAGCTACACAGTGAGTCCTTGTCTCAAAACAATAGCAACCAAAATACAATTTAAAAATTTAACAAAGATAAGTAAATAAATGGTCCAGAGATGTAGTTCAGTGGTCGAGTGCTTGGTCCTGTGTGAGGTCCTGGGTTCAATTCCCATCACCATAAAAACAGAAAAGAAGCAACTAAATAAATGTTTGCGGAGTTCAGTGTCGGAGCTTTAGGGGCTTCTTGGGAAATAATGACAGTGCACAGTGGCTGGAAATGTACTTAGCTTTTTAAAAGATTTCTTTGTTTTTAACTATGCATCTTGGTGTGGGAATGAGGCGTGTGCACGCAAGCCAGACATCAGTGGAGGCCGGAAGAGAATGTCAGACCCTCGGGAGCTGGAGTTACAGGTGGTTGCAAACCATCTTCGGTGGGTGATGGGAACTGAACTCCAGCCCTCTGCAATTAACAACGAGCCATCTCTTTAGTCCCTTATTTAACCTTTTGACTTTATTAAGAAGCCTTCTTGCCCAGCAGTGGTCTAAAGGCCAGGAGAAGGAGGCATGGCCTCTGATGGGACGATGGCCTGCCTTTTCTGGAGCCTGTTGGACACGATGCGTAGGTGGCACTGTTCTTGTCCAGCCGAGCTAAGGTGTGTGTCTCCTAATGCACTAAGTGGCAGCTGTGTCTGTCTGAGCAGTGTTGGGGACGTGTTGTCAAACCGAATAAACAAAGATGCTGGCTCTTAGGATGGTGCTGCCTGGAGCCTTTCATTTGGTGGCTCTTTGAACTTGACTTTCACACACAGATAATAGCTAAAAAATTCCACATAATGATGGGACTCGGCTTTGCCCATACCACACAAGGAACTTAAGAAGCTGAAATCGTCTTGTATTCTAGCTGTCTGGAAACCCAGAACCTGTCAAGAGACGTTGGGCCTTGCTGCAGAGGAGACGGGCCAGCTCTAATCCAGACCAGGAGCAGTTGAGACTCCCCACAGCCCACACCCTGGTTTCCTGGTCTCAGCACAGTGGTAATTCATGTTTGCTTGCCCACAGCTATGTGGGGCTTCAATTTGTCAGCATGGGACTTGAACCATTAGAATTATGGCTGGGGGCTGGGTCACCCATGAACACTTCTGGATCCAGGCCTGACCTTCGTACAAGGTGCTCAACGACATGCTGTTTAGAGGGGGATCCTGTTCAGGAAGCACGGGTTGAAAGCCCAAACTTGCAATTAAAGGTTCTGCTTTTGAGTCTTCCTGGCTCAGGGCAGCCAATCCAGAAGGGCTCAGGGGTACGGTCACTGGGGAGCCCCCTATGAGGGCCTGCACCATCCTTGTGCACAGCCAGACCTTCTGGATGGCATTTTCCCAGCCGGTTTTAAGCAAATACCTTGTCATAATATTTGTGCTAAGTTGCCATTTATGATTTTTTTAAAGCTTTGACACTATCGCAAAAGAAAGCTTTGGAAGACAAGGCCAGCTTAGCCAAAAGGTCAGGACTAGAAAACCAAACATGGGCTCAGGCTGCCTTTGAGATGGCCTCTCCCGGTGACTACAGCTTCTGCTGCCAAAAGAGTATACTCCTGTGGTCACTGGCAAGGCCCTCCTCTGGGGCACCCCCGATGGAGAGGACAGATGGCGGTACCCGTGGTCGGCTCTGGGCGGGACCAAGTACATAACTGGGCAGTGAGGTGTGGGCCTGATGGAGCCCAGCGCTGCACGAATTCCAATTGTTCTTAATAATAAAATCTCAGAGTCAGCTATCAGGGGGTGAAAGCTGAAGGATCTGAGAAGCAGAGCGGCCAGGCTCTAGAGTTCTTACCCCTACCCATGCTCAGAGGAAAGGGGTGAGCCTCTCCTCAGACTGCTGCCTCAGACTGCGTCCTCAGACTGACGGCTTCAGGCTAGGGCTCTTACTCCCTAACCCTATCACCACCACCTGCTCTGCTCATTTAACTGCTGCCCAGTGTCTGTCTCATCTGGGGCAGTTTTCAAGCCTGCCTTACCTGCACGGTGGATGGGCAATCAACCAGAAACCATCAGTGCAGATTTAGGTTTCCCTTCGACAAAGGAAGGAGCTGAGGTTCAGGAAGGCAGAGACACTTGTCCAAATATTAAAGGCACGTTCAACCCCTGTAGCCTGCTCCACTGGTTTCTAGCAAGGGGACACAGTTGTTTCCTTTAAGACCAAATGTTTAAACACCGCTTTTCATGTGTGAAGATTCCTTAGTGAGAAGACCAACTTTTGTCTGAGCAGCCGAGACCAAAGCAGGTTGAGGGTATTAATTTGAGAGTCTCCCTGTTGGCTGAGCCTGGGTTTCAGGTCAAGTTTGGGTCCCTGGTCCGAGTTCTGTCTCTCATCACCCACTCAGGTTTCCTACTTCCAACACAGCAGATGCAGCCAGCTAGGTCCGTGCAGGACTGCAGTTGGCGAGCCTTCCCTCCTGCCCTGGGACTCCGCAGGATCCAGTAGGAGTTGTCCAGAAGAGTGCAGAAGGGCCAAGAGGGCTAAGTTGAGAAATAAAGGCAGCGGCCCTGGGACAAGCAAGATAACAGCAAGCTCTTACTAGGGCCCCTGCCTGGGAGGACAAGATGCAGAGGCCATTGTTCCTTTGGTCCACAAGGGAAGGATCCCCTGGGACAGGCTGAGCTGGGCTGAGTGCACAGGCGGCAGTGTTTCTTGAAAGGACAGATACCTCTCTGTGTCACCCACAAACCTGCCCTGCCTCTCTATAGGGCCCCAGTCCTGAGAGTGACTGCTAGTGACCAAATCTAGGTGACAGAGGGCATCAAACCCAAGGGCAGCAGAAGATCGCGGGGTTGCCTGAGCCCCGATGGAGAGCTTGGGCTGTTCTGCCTTCCTGTTCGCTGCTTTCCCTCACCCAACCCTGCACAGGCTAGAACCCCCCTGGGTGCCCATGGCACCCTGCAGGCACCCAGAAGGGAGGGGACCCAGCCAGCTGTAAAAGACCCTGCCGTGCCAGGAGGGTGCCACCTCCTTCTCCGCCTTCCCGAGTATACCCCCATGGCCTTGATGGAGTTGGAGGCGACATAGGGTTGCTTCCTTTTGGGGGTAGGAGAAGTTGGTACAAACGAAGGGAGAAGAGAAGATTGTACTGCCCCGGAGAGGTTGAAAGGAAAGGTCCAATATCCCCTCACTCTGCCGCACCCCATAAGGAATCCTGGTTCTCTGAGGTGCTCATCCCATCCCAGGTTGTTCCCGGTAGCGTTCAGGGGCGACCGTCAGTCAGTACCCGGGTGGGGAGGGGACAGTGGCTGGGGCCGCCTCTCTGCCTCTCCAACACCCTCCTCCACTGCTGGGAGCTCCGCGCAGCCGCCAGCTCAGTGGAGGCGCGAGGAGCCCCGCAGGCTCCGGCGCAGCAGGAGGTGTGCGAAGTCGGGGTGCGGGGAGAGCTCGAAGCAGAAGAGGGAGAACGAGGGTGAGCACGCTGAGCAGCCGTGCGTGCGCTCCGCTCTGCGCCACAGGATCGCCCAACGAAGCACAAGCCAGCAGGGTCGCGGTCCTGAGGACGTTGCTGCCACCCAGGCGTGGAGAGAACCAACCACAGAATCTGGAGGTCGAAGCAGCCCCGATTTGGGGCAGTTTCGGGACTCGGAGAGTGCGGAGGAAAAGCGAAGCCAGAACGCAGATCCCAGACTCCGGAGGAGAAAGGACAGTGGATCACGGTGCCAGCACGTCGCGAGCCCCAAAGCTCCCAGAATCGTCTGGATCGCGCGCTGCGCTTCGCAGCTGGACGGCACGCCCCCCTTAGCTTCCGCACCCTTCCCTCTGGGCGACTCCTCACCTGACCCCGGAGGAACTTCCACCTGCAAAGGTGCAGGACAAAGCCAGGTACCCGGCGCCCACCATGCGTCTCAACAGCTCCGTGCCGCAGGGCGCTCCTGGTGAACCCGGAGCCCAACCCTTCCAGCGACCGCAGTCAGGACTGGAGGCCATACTCCTGGCGCTGGGCTTGGGCAATGGCTCTGGCAACACCTCGGAATCTGTCCTGGCAGCGCCCAACAGCGACCTGGACGTGAACACTGACATCTATTCCAAGGTGCTGGTGACTGCTGTATACCTGGCGCTCTTTGTGGTGGGCACTGTGGGCAACTCAGTGACAGCCTTCACCCTGGCGCGGAAGAAGTCACTGCAGAGTCTGCAGAGCACTGTGCACTACCACCTGGGCAGCCTGGCGCTGTCCGACCTGCTCATCCTGCTGCTGGCCATGCCTGTGGAGCTGTACAACTTCATCTGGGTGCACCATCCCTGGGCCTTTGGGGATGCCGGCTGCCGTGGCTACTATTTCCTGCGCGATGCCTGCACCTATGCCACAGCCCTTAATGTAGCCAGCCTGAGTGTGGAGCGGTACTTGGCCATCTGCCATCCCTTCAAGGCCAAGACCCTCATGTCCCGTAGCCGCACCAAGAAGTTCATCAGTGCTATATGGCTAGCCTCGGGGCTGCTAGCTGTGCCCATGCTCTTCACCATGGGTGTAAAGAACCGCAGTGCTGATGGCCAGCACCCCGGTGGCCTGGTGTGCACACCCATTGTGGACACAGCCACTGTCAAGGTCGTCATCCAGGTAAGAGTGTCTAAGTGGGGACTCAGGGCAATGCCACGTTAGGGAGCGCACTGTTCCTATCTGGCTGCTCCTCTCCCTGGGGACCACAAAGGGACTTTCAGCAGTGTCACCTCAGAAGCCCCAGTGAGTCAAGGCACCACCTGGGGAGACACAACAGTGATGCCCTGAGGAAAGAACTGCACCCAGCAGCACTTTCTTCTCCCTTGTCCCCACGTAGGCCCCATGACATCACCCTGAGTGCTGCATGCTGAAAGAGCTCAGCCAGGGTGCTCCCAGGAGGCAGGGAAGGGGCAGAACCCTCCAGCAGCTCATCCTTCTTTCCTCAACTTTTCTCACTCAGTTGCCTGCCCCACCCTCCTTCTCCCCTCCTGTTGAAGGGGGCTTCAGCCCCAACAGTGTCTTCCCTCTATCTCATGTAATCTGAGGGTACTCTTAGGAGAGAGGGCTGGCATCAGCCTTTCAAGAGATTACAGGATTGTCTGACACCCCCACCGACTGCCCCCCCTGCCTCTGGCTGCCTCTTCTGGACCCAAACCCAGGAGTTGGAGCCTTGGTCACAGTCTTAGCTGAGTTGCAGTTTTCCCATCTGAGAAGTGAGGTGATCATAACATTGAGGAGGTCCCTGGGGGCCTGAGAGGGGTTCACAGGACCCCAGGGTGACAAAGCTCTCGCAGGCAGTGAGTGCCCTTGTGGCTGCTAGTGGTGATGTTTCTACAAAGCAGTCTGGGGTGTCTGGGTGTGGTGAGGCAAGGAAGATGGAGGAGGGTAGCCACAGGGGAAGCCAGAGCAGAAAGAACACTTTAAGCCAGGCACAATAGTGCCAAACACTCCAGCCTGGAGCAGGAGGCTTACAAGTTTGAGGCAAGCTTGGGCTACATAGTGAGACCCTGTCTGAAAAATAATAATAAAAAGGGGGGGAGGAGGAAAGTTTTAAACAATTTCTTGGCCCCAGCCCTTGGGCAACTATGGAGATACAGAGAGGGTTGGTTGTCCTTCACCTGAGGTTGGGCAAAGAAGCCAGAGAATGGGAGGGTCTGCAGAGGGGCTCCTGCCATGTTAGAGGGGTCTCCAGGGAAGCTAGCTGTTCCATATGTCTGTCACATTCCTCACCAAGCCATCCATAGCCTCCCTCCCACAGTCTCCCACAAGGATTCCATGATCACTTTGGAAGCCACATGGTCTGTCCAGGTGCCACGCAGAAATCAGCAATGCTGGGTAGGTTGTAATAGGCCCTCAGACGCTGGGCAGTATTTAACTCAACAGATCATCTCTGAGGTGGGCCATGGGACCAGAAACATACTTGTGCTACAAGTGTCTCTATACGGGGCCCCTCCTGAGATGCCACTCTTAGCAGGGATAAGTGCTCAGCTTCTCTGTCTATTGAGAGCCTGCAACTTGAGACAAGCATGCTCCGTGTGGTAAACAGTGGCTAATCACAGGAGCTTCTTGCTCCCTTTGAGGCATGTGTCTTCCTTCAAGTTTCTGTCTTCGATCAACTTCGTAGGAAGTGGGGCTTCTCAGGCCATAGCGCCTGTGGACGGCAAGCTCTCCAACTGTAGGGCCTCGGCAAGGGGGCAAATACAATCCATCCTTTTCTCCTAGACATTGCCCTTTCTGAGGTTCCTGCAGGACCCCTGGTGGAGCCACTGAGCTGGAGACCTATGTGACAGTATGTCTCCTCCCTCCCAAAGCTCTGATGTCTGGGGCTTGTTGAGCACCCATGCTTGGCCAGGCTCCCTTCTGTAGCTGACATGGTGTTGGCTGAGTGTTTCCTAAGTGTCTGCTGGCTGCCTTCGTGGCCCCAGAGAACAGGGCTTCCATTTTTCCTTAGAAGATTCGGGCTCATTCTTGGAGCGACTGATCACAGCATGTTCTCCGTCCATCTGACGTTAACAGCTACTCTGGCTGGGAACACAACTCTTCTGGGTACTTGATGAGACCATTCCTCATCAGAGGCCTGGACCCTCTCCCTTCTCCTGTGCCACTATCTACCATCTGAAGATGTGTTTTGCTTCCTGGGGTTGTGGGGTTTGTGGTACCCACCAGGATGTCTGAGTACCTGAAGCAGATCTGAGCACATAGCTCCTGCTCTACTGAGTGTCCCCAGTCAGGGCTGGCCATCCCATGCCTCCACCGTCATGGTCATATTTGGAAGTATTGATGCACTGGCCTCTTTCCAAAACAGGGACATCCCCCCCCCCCGCCTTAGTGCCTTCTGTGAGGACTGGCTACTCTGCACGCTTTAAGGATTCCATCTTAAGCACTTGTAAATGGGAATTATTTTAAAATGAGCCAAAAGTTAGGTGGTAAACCTGAGCAACTGAGAACAGTCACTGTTTGGAGAGCAGGTGTTTGGAGATCTTAACAGGATGGGTAGGCAATGGGAGAAGCAAAAAATCAGGAGAAGCCTGGTGTCCAGCTTCTCCCAAGGCTTGAGACCTGGTTCCCACACCAGTGACAGAAGGAAGAGCTGGAGGCTTGGGAACTTCATGGTGTCCAAAGGTTCCCCAAGACTGTCACATGCACCTGCCCAATCCTGAGCCCTATATGGCCCTTATACCACCCAGACCAGCTTCCTGCTCTGACCTGTAACTGTCCTGTCCTGCTCCTGCTGCCTGCTCTATAACTGCCTTATAGTTCTCTGTTGCTAACTTTGAAGCCTGTATCCCAGACTACAGCTTATCTAGGTCCTGTGTCCGTACGCCTAGGGACCAGACATGCTCTGAATGTGAACATGTGGGGAGGAAATGTGAGCCCACAGACTCTGTCCATCCTCAACCCACCACCCTCTCAGTTATCCTCCGACTGCCCTTTTCTTGTAGTCAGACCTAGCTTTAGAAGCCGCAGCAGCGCTGGGTAGTGTACGTTCTCCTTCCCAGGGACAGAAGAGGCTACAATCCATACAGGGAGAAGTGGTGCCGGCAGCCGCTGCCTCAAGTCTACAGCAGATCAATTGCAAGGTAGCGTGGTGAGCACCCAGACAGCTCAGCAGTGATCAGGAAAGGAGAATCACTTTGTCTCCACAAAGAAGAAAATTGGTTCCAATAGTTTACAGAAACGCAGTCCGGGCAAAAGGTCACAGGGGTGTGTAGGCGAAGCAATAGTAAGCATTGGGTATTGATCTCTTTTGTATATATTTACAGTGTTTCATGATCAAAGTTTGCTTTTTAAATTGCTCTGTGTGTGTGTGTGTGTGTGTGTGTGTGTGTTTGCGCACACTCAAGTGAAGGTATACGCATGTGGAGTTCAGAAAATACCTTTGGGAGTCCGTTCTCTCTTTCCACTGCGAGGCCCGGGTGTCAAACACAGCTTGTCAGGTATGTGTGGGGAGCAGTTTTACAACTGAACAATCTTGCCATCCTGATGACTAAAGGGGTTTTTGTTTTGTTTTGTTTTTTGGGACAGGATTTCTCTGTGTTGCTCTGGCTGTCCTGGAGCTAGCTGTGTAGACCAGGCAGGACTCAAACTCACAGATATCCACCTGCCTCTGCTTCCAGAGTGCCGGGATTAAAGGTGTGTGTGATCAGACTGATAATTGAAGATTTATTATTATTATTATTGTGTGTAAGTGAGGTTGTATGTGGTTGTACCCTGGATGGAGCAGAAGTTGCAGGACTGCGAGCCGTCTAAAGTGGGTGCTGGGAACCACACCCCAGTCCTCTGGAAGAGCAGGAAGCATCTTAATCACTGAGCCATCTCTCCCGCCCCCGGTCAAAGCTTTTAAAGGCCCAACATGCTATATATTGTTGGACATAGTGGTATATATCTGTAATCTTTGTTCTCAGGAAACTAAGACTGGTCTATATAGTAAAACCTGGTCAGAGAGGACTTGGGTGTGGGGTGGGGTGGAATTTGGCTTATGAAATCAGTGTTCAGACTATAGACTGTAACTGGGCATTGTGGGTAAGATTCTGAGGCTATGAGGAGCAAGGAGGACTGAGATAGACTTTCAGGAGGAGGTAATACTCCCATTGAGAACAGAGTGATCTGGCCTTGTTGCTGGCCTGGCCTAGCAAGGCAGGACATGAAGGATGAAGACATGCAGGCAACCCAGTGGGGTCCGTGCTGGGACCTTGCTTCTCAGAAAACAAAGGGTATGGGGCCATATTTTCGTGTTAATCAGGTGGCTTGAGAGAGCACTTGTCCAGTGTGACCATCTGACTGTCAAGGGTCAGCGTCTCTGGGAGGTGAGCGCAGAGAAGGGAACATGAGTCCTGGGGGAGGAGCCTGCTCCACGGCAGCTCAGAGGCTGCACATGTAGCTCCTGTAATATCCAGGTGCTGGGCTCTTAGGCCTCATCAAGGCCTTCATCTGCCACCCTGTTGTGGGGTGTCAAGGGCAGTGAGGGTGTCCTCTAGAAGAACCTCATGCCATGGTCTCATATGTTGTACCGGGAGGCAGTGACCAGTTGGTGGAGTCTGATAACGTGACTGAGATGCTCCCATGGTCACATTCAAACAGTGAGGTCTCTGGGCCAAGCTGACGTGGAGGGCTCTGCCATCATATCAAACTGCACAACAGGGTGGAAGGTCTGTCTGTCTGTCTGCACTTCCCGAACCATAATTACACAACCTTGTATTCTTTTCTAGCTGTTTGTGTTTAAGGGGAGGAAAGATTTTCAAACCCTTTCTTCCCCACGTTGCTATCAGTCCGTGTTTCATCACAGACAGAGAAAGCAAACTAGAACAGGACTTTTGATCAGGTTGGCCAAGTTGAAAGTACCCTCTACCTTCTTCAAACCAGACACTTGTGTCCATTGGAGGCCACTCTGTCAGCGCCAGGGCTGGCTTGGAAGGCAAACCAGACACAGTTGGTGACTTGGCTAGTCCAGCACCTGAGCCATCACTCAGGAATGGACAGTTTGGGGGCTGCCCACCCCAGGGCCGGAGTCCAGAGCAGTTCAAACTTCCACTCTGTAGATGTCAGCTACAGGACCCAGGGCGCTTGGTTTCCTCACCTGCCAACAGTAGATGGGTTAGTTTGTATTCAACACTTGAAACTGCCAGGGATTGGAGGCACTTTCAATTCACAACATGCAGGATTCCCTTCACTTCAGGGAACAACAGAGATACAGCAGATTCACAGGCGGGCAAGGCTCTTACTAGAACAGCAAAATACAAGGTGCTATTACTCCCAGGATGCTTTCTTCACTGGAGCCTGAGAGCGGTTCTATCATTCATCTTTGATGCTCCACACGGTTCACACCACCCTAGGTCAGGGAACACAGCCAGCTGGCCAGCACTATGCACCTCCTTTGAGAGATACCTGCTGTCTGAGGCAGAGCCCAGGACCAGGTCTCTCCCGCAGCGTATTCTGAGGAATCGTCCTCTGAGAATGGAGGCGTTAAGATCGGGGACACAGCTTGGTAGGTCAAAGATCTCCGGTAGGCTGCCAGGGGGTGGTGTGCAGGGTCAGGCCACAGGGAAAGACCTGTGCTGTGTGTGCCTGAGGAACTGGGAGGAAGCTGGGGTGGCTGGAGCCATGAGCATTAGTGGACAGACGATGCTGTGGCTTTCACTCCAGGAAATGAGCAGCGGCCAGCTTCCCAGCACAGCAGTACAAAGGCATAATGCTTTAAGAGGACAGATCTGTCTTTCTGCCTCTCAGGAAACAATGTTGGGAGCAGTGAGGAAACGGCTACCTTAGTCCATTATTCCAGAGAGCGGCTTAGACTGGAGCTGGGAGAGCAAGCAAAGGCCTGATGCCAGATCCGTGCTCTATCTCCT